>NC_056743.1:610648857-610851357 GCF_019279795.1 Protopterus annectens
TTCTTTTTTTTTTTTTGGTTGAAGTCCTCCTCTGACCATCGGTCATTTCGATCAAGCCACGGTATTGACATTTTTTCCATTTGGTTTAGAGCCATACGGACTATTTGTACCATATGGGTGAAAGTTGACTGTGGTGGGAACTGTGATCTACATGGGGCTTTAGACTTCTTTCATTCTCTTTCTAATTTCTCCAGGTCTTTTGGGTTTCTAATACCATGATGGGAATGGACCCCATTATAACTCAAAAGTATGATATTTAAAGTTCATAAAATTAATATTGTTTCAGTCTTTGATGTTAGCCAGAGGTGCTCTTTGCAGCACCAGCAATGTGCCCAGTAATGACTCCTCCTGCAATTCATATGGAATTACATGTATTGGTAACATATCTAAGCATGACTGTAAATTATTTTTTGTAAGAGTACTGCTCCTACTATATTGGAACTGTCTGGGTATCCTTCATCCACATTACCCTAATTTCATGTGATGTAAACTTCATAGTTTTCTGTAATACTTTGTGGCTCACGTTTCTAATGTTTTTCAGCTACTTCAGTATTATAATGCTTGCAGAAGCCCCTGTGCAACAGTCTTTGCCACATTATTATGCCTTTCAGTATACAGTCCTACTGCCATTAGTGTATCATAACCAGCAACAAGATGTGCAACTGCTTCCAATTTTGTTTTATAAAACCTACATTTGTCTGTTTCTCCATATGTTCAATGGACTTTGTAAAGCAGTGTGTAGATAGTCCACTGTCTTGGGACACCAATATTAACCATATTTTGGTTTAAATTCACCTCTCCTTAACCATTCTTGCATTCGATGCTGATCAACACGAGGTTGTTCCAAGAGTTTTCTGTACTTACAACTATATTTATGCATTTTCGACATTTCTTGACTTCTTATTTGATCATTCACCTTATATTCTTTCTTTTGTTTTGTGGCACATTCAGTTGCTGCCTGACTTTTAAATACTTCTGGTTTGATTTCCATTCCCGCTGGACACCGATATGCTTCCGCTAAACTAAGGAGGGAAGTCATCTTAAACTGATTCTCTTCATGATTTAACACTCTCACTATGTCTAGGTTTTTTGAGGTCAGCAGATGGGGAATATATAGACTTGGTATGCACTGATTTTTATAAATCATTTGATGAGCATGAAGCATCCTTCCTATTTTCCTGTCCAACTGCTCCAACACCTTTTGGGGCCAGTCAATCACTCCAAAACTGTAAGTTAGGACAGGAAGAGCAAATTGATTTATAGCTTGGTCTTTGTTCCTAGATTTTAATGCTGTTTTCAGTATTAATTTTAGTCTTCTAAAATATTCCTTACTAAGTTTTACTCACACTTGTCCATGTTTTATTCTTGATACCAAATACTTAAACACTCCCTTTTGCTCAAGTTCTTTTATATCACATTCCTGTCCCAGACTGTTGTTTTCTTGGTGCTGCAACTTTCCTGCTTCAAAGCTTGCTGTTGCACATTTATCAAAACCAAATAACATTCATATATCATCTGAAAAAAATTTTGATCACTTGCAGTTGGACTTTCAGTTCCTCACCCGATGAACTGTACAGTTAAAATTATCCCCAAAAAAGAAGATGAGAAGTCTTTACACTTTGTTGTTTTCTGGGAGCCAACTTGTAGCCATGACCTAATATGTTAAATAGACAACTTATTGGGTTACGGGCTAGACAAAAGAGCAGCAGTGGCCAAGAGTTGCTCTGAACCCCCCCCCCCTTGAATTTTTATCAATGGAATAATAATTTGGCCTTTATTATGGCTGAACTGCAAAGTGGTTTACCACTGCTTCATGGATGCTATAATGTAATAAGTCAGTGTAGGGTGTATCTTACACTTTTTTAAGCATTCTTTTATCCATGAATGTTGAATACTGTCAAATGGATTTTTTTTGTACTCTATCCATGCATGCCATACTTAGATTGTTCCCCTTTTTACAGTTCTCCATTTTGACTTTAACAATAAATAATCCTTTGTTTCATCTGACTTTCTTTTGTTACCCTTCCATTCTGTTGCCATGATTGAGTTTTCCTCTAAATGATTATAAACTCTGTCTACATCAGTTCCAATGTATAGTTTATACATTGTTGGAAGGCAAGTTATTGGTGTAAACATTTTTAGGATAGCTTGAAGGTTTGCTGTTAAGTAGAAGTATTATTTTTCTTGTTGTTAACCAGGTTATTGCCTGTTTGCGGTACACTTATAAATAATTTTTACTCATGGCTAAATCTTTTTTTTTTTTTTTTTTAAGTTTTTATTAGATTTCCAATTTGTAAAATAATCACAACAACATTTACAGTCAGAGATGTATGAACATAATACCTGAAAAAAATTCAACTAAACCTCACACACAAAAAAAAAAACAGCTATTTACAGGAGTGTACCTTAACCATCAAGTCATTCAAGTTATTATACATTACATTAAATCTAAAGTGCAGTTATTTTTGCTTGTCAAGCAGATCTCTACGTTTTGTCCATGCATTGTAGCAAGAGGTATTCCTGGCTGGTTGTTGTTGACTTAATTGTAATGATTTCCAGGTGACAGACTTCAGTTCTAATATTTATAATTTTTTGAAGGAGTGTGTAGATTTGCTCTTCTAATTCTGAGTTACAACCATTCTTGCTATTGTTAGTATAGACCAGAAAATGTGATATTTCATTTTTTAACACATATAGGAATAGGTGGGTTACAAAGGATTCGTGATTTAGATAAAACAAAGTTATCACCAAAATAGTCTGAAAGAAGAGATTAATGTTATTCCAATATGGTGTTAGGACAGTACAGTCAAAGAAAAAGTGCTGCCAATCCTCTTTAAGTTCTTGTTTACATCTCCAACAAATTTGTTTCTGCTTGAACATTAATTCAAGTTTATGTGGTGCGAAGAAAGATCTATGCAAAAATGCTAAGTAAAGAGATTCTATCTAAGAGATGAAGGTGTATGTTTAGAATATATTAGAATTATTTTATCTTCTTCACTCAGAGGTCTATTATTAATTTTGTAAAATAGTTCCAGTAATTTTCATTTCGACTTTTTGTTTCTCTCCTCACAAGTCTATATAATTTAGATAAGAGACTCTGTCCCAGTGAGTTTTGTTGCATTAAGAATATTAGATATTCAATTAATTTTGGGATACAATATTTTATCCTTGGTTGCATTAACTTAATTTCCCCTTCTACATGTCTGCAGGACTGTACATCTTGCCACATGCCTTTATCTAAATTATATTTGTTCTTAATATAATCAACAGAATGTAGCTTTTCACCTTTCATTAATTGGAACCAATATAGCAGATTTTTCTCTTTAAATGTGATCATTGTTTCTAACTATAAGGTGGAGATGTTATTTGGGGTATATGCTATAGGAAATCTGAGGAAGATCCATGCTTTATATGCCAGATTTCTGTATATTAAAATTTTAAAAGTATTTAATGTAGTAGAACTGAAATAGGAATGATATGTTTGGTGACTTTTTTGTGTAAGGTAATCCTTTAATAATGAATGTCGACTGTTATTTAGTATGAGGTCATTATTAGAATATCCATTATGTTTTGAGTTTATAAAAGTATTTCCTAAAATCTCTTTCCACCTAGATGTCTACATGTTATTAATCCAAAGATAAATTGTTTTTAAAACTGATGACAATGAATATAATTCTAGATCTGGCCACACTATCCCTCCTGCTGCACTGTCTATCATATGATGGTTTAAAGCAATTCTTGGTTTATTAGGATAACAGAGAAATCTCAAAATTAAATGTCAAATTCTTTAATACAACTTTTTGTGAGGGGTAATGTTAGTGAACTCACATACAGCAGTAAACAGAGAAAAACAACAAATGTGAGCCAACCAACATGATGCAAAAAATAATAAAAATAACCAGCCGAAATACAGGTGTAGATAAAAAAGGCAGCCAAGTTTATTCAGAATGGTTAGGGCTTTCGTGAGGTTACCTCTTTTTCAGACCAGCATAAAAACTATGTTAAATTTCACAAACTTAAGACAAGTCATTGTGAAAAATGAATCAATCACATTAGATCATTAGCAGCTATTAACTTATTTAAACAACCTGCAAGCAATCATCTCTGACTCAACAGTGCAGGCTTAAGGGGGACTCCACTGTTGAGTCCTGGTTGTCTATAGGCTTGTAAAGAGATGATCCATTTAAGCTCACACATTTCAGTATAATTGTTAAAAATCACCCTTTCTAGCGCTAGGCTAAAGCAATTGTAGAACCTTAAAATTAAAACAAGTATGCCCTGGACATTGCAAGGAATGATTAGCTAAGGCATTTGTCAACATTTTATTGTGTATATTCCTAAAAGTAAGAGATGGTTACTCTCCCACTATCATCTCATCCTGGAGGTACATGGACTACCCAAAATTCATAAGGGATTGCTTAACCCACCATTGCATCTCATTGTTTTGGGATGCGTGTGGGTCACTGAACTGCTCTCAATGTTTGTGGAGACGAAACTCAAACAAGTGTTGCACAATACTCTGTTTTGAAAGATACTGAACATTTTCTATCTAATTTGTATACAGTAGTGTGAGATCTTTCTTTACATGATGTTTTGTAAGCAACGCTAGATGTTAAGACATTATTTACAATCATCCCCAACCAAGCTGGCATAGATGCCATTAGATTGTCTTTATCTCACAATGGTAGTTTTACACATGATATAGTGTCAGTCATTTGTACATTGTTGGACTTAATTCTATGCAACAATGTGTTTTTGTATGAGAATCAGTACTATTTGCAACAAATGGGGGTAGCCATGAGTGCTTCTTGTGCCAACACCTATGCCATTTTGGTGTTGGCACAGTGGGAGGATGAACATGCTTATAAAAACAATCCATATAGACATCTCATTAAACATGTGAGGTTTGTAGATGATGTTTTTCTTTTATGGGGGGCAGTACTGAGGAGCTGCAGAATTTTATAAGATATCTTGAGAGTACCTCTGATTTTCTCAGGTTCACTGTATCTTCTTCTCAGATATCCATTGATTTCTTAGATATTACCATTTTTAAGAACTATAATGGATCATTAGAAACCCAAATGTACAGCAAACCCTGTTGGAGGAATGGGATGCTGCATTGTTCCAGTATGCATCCCCCCATGTTTTCTCTAATATATTTAAGGGTCAATCACTGAGTGTATCTAGGCTTTGTACTGATATTTATACATTTGCAGAAACTATGTATACAGTCAGTGCGGGCTTTGCTGAAAGGGGTTATTCTCAGAGACAGATAGTGGATACATGTAGGGGGGTATACAAAGTAGACATGACAGGGGTACCCCCTATTTTTCATCTTTTCGGCACACCACCACTCGCATTCATAATGACAAAACAACGAAATCCCCAAGAATATGTTTTACATATTCTACTAATGTTCAACAATTTTGTAGTATTATTAGAAAGAATTGGCCTATTCTTCTAGCAGCCAGTAAAGTGCAGCAAATAGTGGGAGAGCAACCATCCTTTACTTTTAGGAATAACATGTCCATTATAAGACTCCTATGTTATGGATCTAGACACCAGGTAACATCCACACTAGGGAAGAAAGGGACGTTTCCTTGCTACAGTTGCAAAGCATGTTCCTCCAGCTCTCCAGATGTATGCTTTATACATCCTGCAACTGGGCGAGTTTTTTCTCCAAGGTTTGTAGCCACTTGTAGGAGTATGAATCTGGTCTACCTAGCTACCTGTTGCTTTTGCAACAGTTTATATGTGGGTAAAACCACAAGACAGCTGAGGGAATGGATACTTGAACACTTGGGGAATATATGTAAGAAAATGTTGACAAATGCCTTGGCTAATCATTCCTTGCAATGTTCAGAGCATACTTGTTTTAATTTTGAGGTTCTACAACTACTTTATCCTAGTGATAGGAAGGGTGATTTTAACAATCATATTGAAATGTGTCAGCTTAAATGGATCATCTCTTTACAGGCCTATAGACAACCAGGAATCAACAGTGGAGTCTCCCTTAAGCCTTCACTGTTGAGTAAGAGATGATTGTTTACAGGTTGTTTAAGTAAGTTAATAGTTGCTAATGATCTAATGTGAGTGGTTCATTTTCACAATGACGTCTTAAGTTTGTAAATTTTAACATTAGTTTTTATGTTGGTCTGAAGAAGCGGTAACTCCATGAAAGCCCTAACCTTTCTGAATAATTTGGCTGCCTTTGTTTTTATCTAAACCTGTATTTCAGCTAGTTATTTTTATTAGTTTTTGCACCCTGTTGGTTGGCTCACATTTATTGTTTTTCTCTGTTTAAAATTTGTATAGAATTAGAAGTAAAAATATCTCTTTTAACATATGCAAAACTATCATTATAAAGAAGATTAATATGATGTGTGAAGTTACATGAGAAATTATATTCTTCTAAAACCAGCAAGAAATAATTCCAGTTTATCAAGTCAAGAGCACTATTAATATCAAGACTCGTTAATGTTAAGTTCTCTTTTATTTTGATTGCATTGTCAATTATTGTGATCATTCTTTTAATATTATCATACATATTTCTGTTTAATATAAAGCCAGTCTGATCTTTGTCAATCGTGGAGGATAGAATATATTTTTATATATTAGCATGAATTGCCATGAACGATTTATAATCTACATTTAAAAGTGATATGGACCTGTATGAAGAGGATTCAGTAGGATCTTTGTCATTATTTTAAAATTGGAGAGAAAAGGGTATATTTCCCAGAAGGGGCGGTCTTCACTATAGAAATGAACTTGTCTAGTATGTCTAGGGCTTCTTTGGGTAACAGCTTGTAACATTCTGATATAATTCCATCATTACCTGGTGCTTTATTAGGTTTCAGTTTAGATATTTGAGTTTGAAGTTCAAACATAGAAATTGGATTGTCAATTAATTTCTGTTGATAATCATTTTAGTTTTTATATTTTTTAATAAATATTTTAATTATTTCTTCTGGATCTATTAATATATTACTTTGACTTTATTAAAATAATCTCTGAATTCAGTTAGAATATCTTCTATTTTCTTAGTATGTCAGTAGACTTTTATGTGATTGGACTTACTGAGTAATTTGTTTTTGTGGCTAAATTGTGCATAGGTTTTGGGCTGATAGAGAAGTTAATCATCTTAAACTTCTCAATGTTGATTTTTAGATATATGGTTTAAAATTTCCAAGTATTTGTTGTTTGGCTTATTAATCTTATTTATTTATCTGCTTTTTCTAATTTTAACTTATGTTTTTCTTGTATTTCATGTATTTCGTTGTCCCATTGCTTTTTTTATTTGACAACTAATTAGTGACTCTACCAAAACGTTATGCTTTTAGTGCATCCCATAGATACATTTTTGAAGTATCTTCTATATTACTAATTTCTATAAAAGAAAGGATTTCTTTAATAAAAAGTCCCTAAATTCTTTTAAACAAGTTATATCTGCTGGTAATTTTCTGATTTTAACATTGTTATTAGATTGCAAAAAACAGTTCAAAGGTAATTACATTGTGATCTTAAAATGGACAGGTTACTGTTTAAATTTGCATAGTGTATCAGTCAGGTCATCAGAGACATAAACTCTGCCAAATCTGATTGTGTTCCATGTCAGTGGGAATAATGGGTAAAAATAATGAATTTGGTTCTGCAAATTCATTTGTATCTCTAAGATTAAAAAATTCAGTAATTTTTCACAATGCCTTTGCAGATGCCTGTATTCTCCTTTTACCTATTGTGTTACTAACACTTGGTGACAATATAAAATTAAAGTCTCCTGTTAGAATGATATTGCCTTTGAGTTTTGAATTACTTATTCTAGATGTTTGTCAGCTGTTTTAATTACTATTCCAGGAATCCAATACAAGTTAGTAAAGGTTAATATCCTCTTATTACCCTTTATAGTTACAGTACAAAGCATATCTTTATCATCTTGATATGTTTCTATAATAACATGCAGTGCATTCCTACATAATATAGCACCCCCCTTTTTTGGTTATATTATGAACTGGATGATATAGTGTAGTTTTTAATATTTAGCCTGTCTATCTCTTTTCTTAATTGTCTTTCCTGTAAAAAAATATCTTGAGAATTAAACAACTTCAAATATCTGTTTAAGCTGCCCCTCTTGCATCCGTTATTTAATCCTTTGACATTTATGGAAATAAGTTAATAAATGACATTTGTCCTACGGATCAAAAGTATACATGTACTTCTCATAGATAATGACACTCTCTTAATAAAGAACTGCTTGGTAATCATCATATGAGCATTAACATTTGATTGTTTGATTAGACATAAAATAGTTACTATTGTGGACATGTAAAAAAAAAAAAGCTAAAACATATAATTATCATTAAACATTTACTTTTCAAATCCCTCTTACCCCCATGGAGTTTAACACTCTTGGCTTGGATAGTCTAACCTTACAGGCAAACACATCCATCCAATACACTGACAAAAAAGTCAACTTTACTACAATCAAATATGATGCCATTAACAGTAAAATAAAGATGAACCTCTATCCTTTAAAGCATTGTTAATATATAATAGTAGAACATTTATTTCACATCTTTACTTGTTATCTAGCATATACATTCTCCAGTTTTATATGCTCAATAAGATGTTAAAGTAAGATATGCTTACATCTATTATTGTTCCTTATCTATGCATAGTTTTGAAATTCATCAACTAATAGTATAACATAAGAAAGACTGCTGCACAACAGTTTAAAATGTTTTGTGGTGTGTTCCACCATACGACCAATGTACTTTCAGACCTTTTGATTCCCTCTTTGTAAGATTATATTAAAATTCATTATTTGTTTATATTCAATGGTTTATTACTGTAAATTAATGCCTCCTATGTTATTTCTGTCAAGTATACAGTTTATTGCTTCTTTTGCTTTATGTATGAGCCTTTTGAGTGTATTGACAACATATTCATACTATCTATGTTATGCCTATAATAATGAAAATGCAAACATTTTATATATATATATATATATATATATATATATATATATATATATATATATATGTATATATTTATTACCATTCATTGACAACTTCTATCAAACTTCAAATGCTTCCTTTGAAATATATTTACTTATAAATGTATTCAAAGTTATTTCACAGTATACATAACATTATAATTGTTTCCCTTCTTCATTGCCAGTTTGCATGTTTAATTACAGTTGTAGTACAATTTGAGTTAATGCATATTTAAATCATTATGCTGTTCATTCAAATTAACTTTATAAAGCTGCCTGTCAGACAGAGTCTCTGAACATGAACAGCTCTGTTCTCTTGTTTAGGTGGGAATTCCAATCGAACTCTAGTTGTTTAGGAGAAAAGGCCTCATGTGTTCTAGATGACATAAAAAAGTTCAAGCTATGGAGAGAGAGACTTCATATCTAGCTACCACAGAAGCACCTCAAATGGGGACAACCCATCAGTCACAACAATTTCCAATTCTTTCATATTGAACCTGAACACTTCATCTATGAATGGAGACTATTTCAAAGCCATTTAAAACTTCACAATCTCACCACTGTTAAACAACATCAAAACACACAATCACACTCTTATTCTATGGAAAAATACTTATACTATGCCAACATTATAGATACAATTTCAGATAAAGATGGGATGCTAAGCATGGTTATTTTGGAAATCAATAGGAAGTATTATACTTTGACTTGATGCATACTGAATACCAGGACTGAGTACTAAATATGTTGACAAATATCTGGACCTGTTTGCTTTAAATGCAAAAGGGGAAATTATAGCAACAGGTGATTTTAACTGCCTATTATCAGGCAATGATACTTCTAAAAATGGTAAAATAAACATCTCAAGCCAAGAAGTTAAATGACTTTACAAACCAGATGAACCTTAAAGATATACATGGTCTAAGAGAACATTATTTCTTATTCTATACTCACTATTCATATCATTTTGGTATACAAACAAACATTGATAAGGTCATTGTATCAAACAATATATACTCTAAAATAAATGAGGTATCTATAATGACTTGTGCACTTTTGGATCATAATGTTATATAAACTTTACATTAACTATACATACAGATGATTTAAGATTTCTGCAGAGGATTCCTGCTTACATAACTAAGTTAAATGACTTTAGTGAATGGATAAAGAAAGAAATAGACACATTTATGGAAACAAATGATAATGATGAAGTGACTGATACTATACTATGGGACACATTTAAAGTTTATATATATGATAGAATAAAATCTTGGTTCCTTAAAAAAAAAGGTGGCAGTGGGACAAAGAACTTTTAGACTTACAAAAAAAAAAACAAGACAAGATAAAAATGGATGCAAAAGCAGATAACAAAGTAGCACATAATGAAATTACTAAGTTAAATCAAAAATACTTAGAAGTTCCGAATCATAAAGTAGCCATAAACATGGAAAAATTGAAATTACAATCTTATGCTGTAAATCCCAAATATCTACATAAAATAGTGGTAAGATCCAAAAAAAAAACAAAAAACAAACAAAAGAAAAAAACAATCAAAATCTTATTAATGAGATTAAATATAAAAGTGATGGTTCAGTTAAGAGAACATCTAACTTAATGGGCATATTAGAGGTGTTCAAAAACTACTATAAAGATATAAATAATAACAAACCACTTTTGAAGACAGATAATGTAATAAATACTTTTATTCAAGAAAATATAACTACTAAGGTGTCAATGCAACAAAATAATATATTAAATAAACAACACAAACAGCAGTGAAAGAGCAAATAAAAAAAATTAAAAAATAATAAAGCTCCAGGACTGGATGGAATAATTCCTGAACTATGTAAGATAGTAAAAAAAAAAAAAACAAGACATTGATCTAATAAAGAAAATGATGAGTGCCTTTACTATGGTTAAGCAAAAATGTGTAACAGCCCCATCATGGAACTACTCAATTACCTCCCCATATTAAAACAAGGTAAGGACCCCACATCTTGTGATTCATATAGGCTAATTTCATTAGTAAACACTTATTATAAAATTTTCATGACAATATTAGCTAATAGGATAAAGAAAATATTACCTAATCTAATACATAATGATCAGAGTTCATTCTTCATAGAAAAGTGCAATAAAACATTATTAGATTACTATCATTAATAGGCATAGCATGCAAATACAAAAAAAAACTATTATCAGTGTAGACAGAGAAAAAAGCTTTTGATTCTATTAGTTGGTCTTATCTACAAAGAATGCTTATTGATTTTGAATGCTCCTCAGATTTTGTCAAGTTATTAATGAAAATTTATAGTGGGGCACAAGCTTATGTGAAAATCGGATTTTGTCTATCCTCACCACTAAAAATTCCCAAGGGAGCTAGACAAGGTTGTCCTTTGTCACCATTATTGTTTGCTCTTTCAGTGGAACCTTTTCCTACATATATCAGAAACAAGCAAAATATAAAAGGCTTTCAAATTAATAAGGACTATTGTACTAAGACACAATTATTTGCTGATGATATGTTAACGTTGGGTGACATTAATGGTTCTTTGCATGATGTTATAAATACCTAAAGCAAGTTTGAAAGAATTTCAGGCTTAAATTTAATCATAATAAATACAAAACATTACTAATTAACTAAAAGATCAACAAAAACCTAAAACAGAATAGTCTGTTTAATTGGGACAATGATGTATTAGAATATTTGGATTTCACTATAAAGAGAACATGGAAAGAGTCTGTTAAACTAAACTACAATAATTTCTTAACCACCATTAGTGATCTAATCAAAAGATGGAATAAAATGTTCTTCACAATGGAGGATAAGCTCTCTTTAATTAAAATGATAATTTTACCTAACATTTTGTTTTATATACAATCATTGATACTACCCCCTCCCAAAAAACGTATTTAAAAAATTAGATTCCATGCTACTTAAATTTTTATGGTTCCCCTTAAAACCTAGGATTGCATATAAATGGCACATTAGAGCTTGGAACAGTAATAGGATAGCATTCCCTTGCTTAGATCTTTATTCCAAATAATTTATAATTAATATAATATTACATTGGATCACACCTACCTATATATCTGGCTGGAAAACAATACATGAGATTCATATAACTGATATCAGAATTATAGAAAATCAATTTAAGGAACAATATGGAATAAGTAGAGTTCATTGGCTTTTACGTGAATTTTTTTTTTTTTAATAAGAAGTTTGATCATTTTTCTTATGGCATTCATCAAATATTTAATAACTTTAAAATATAATTGATTGTAATTACAACATTAAACAATTATTATTTCTTATATTCCCTATACCATACTCCCCTGATTGCCTCGATTCATTCAATATCAATGCGATGCAAAAATTAAAGGAAAATAACTTGATATTCTGGCATCAGTTTATTGAAAATAACAGTATTAAACCACTAAACTCTCTTTATGTAGTTTTGATAATAGTCAAGACAGTTGGTTGTTTATATACTCATTATGGCAGTTTATAGAAAACAAAATGAGAGTATCAATCAACCTAGAGACCGAATCTATACCTAGTTTGATTCAGCTTTTTATTAGGTGTCTTGAAAAGACAGATAATAAAAAATTAAGTATTTGACCTATCTATAAGATACTAAGAGAAGACACTCTAAAGTTTGACTCAGATTTTTGGAATTACTATGTAGAGATGAATGGAGAACAAATATCTGATAAATCACAAAAAAATGTTATTGAATTTTACGTATGGTACCTCTTCTTCATTATATTGGAGATTGTATACATGGAATTTTATGAATGGGAGTTTCTATACTCCACATAAATAAATCTTATACTCAAAAACAGTGAAAGCAATGTTGGAAATGTGATGAATTACTAGAGGCCAACTGGGTTCACATGTTCATTGAATGTAGAAATGTTGTTCAATACTGGAAAGACTTCAGATATTTTGTAAATGCTTTATGGTCTGATAACTGCCATATTTCTAACTCACTAATCCTATTCAGTGTTCCTATACCTAATGTAATACCTAAATCTCAGATTCAGTTACTCTGGTCAATTCTTGCAATTTCCAGAAAAATTATTACTTTGAACTGAAAAAGTAAGCAAGATTTGATTTTTAAAGATTTTTATTAATTTAGCAAAAGTTGTTTGTAAAAATGAACTGCAAACCATTTGTTATAGAGCTCATAACATTACTCATAAAAAAGCATGGCAAAAATTGGAAAACTTTTTGAACAAATACTGATAACTTCTCATGGATGAATGTAAATGTAAATAGTTTTGTTATTGTTTTATTGACTTGTCATATGTACATTTGTGTGTTTATAATGAAAATAGAATAAAAATGTTTTTGAAAAAAAAAAAACATACACAATCAGAGCAACTCCAATCATATCCCCTCCCCAATCCAGCACATCCTAAATCATTCTCTTCAATAGAACAGCAGCATATTATGTAAATCTAAGCACTAGGAAGACAGGCAACTTTTAGGTTTTGCTATTAGTTTTAGTGAAACAGCTTTTCTAATGTTACTGTAGTTAATGATTACATTAAGTTTCTTCCACACGTGAAGATGTTTATCTTGTCATTTCTTTTAATATACTGTGATACTGCTAGCCCAGCTATCTGGAATTTTGTAAAGAATTCTGTGTTTTTTTTGAATATTGTTATGATTTATACAGAACTCTATGTTATGTACTGAGCTTCTAGAATGTAACCACAGTATACCCTGCTGGAAAATAGAAGATTAACTTACCAAACATAGCTTGGCCACTCAGCTGAGATCTTAACCCTATAGTTGTGCCAGTGAGGAGTCTTATTGGAGATCTGGAGAAAGAGAGAGAAACCAGCCCCAGACTAACTGTGACCTCTGTGTGCTCTTAAGGGAAATTGTACTTTGCTTTGTGTGTACTTGTAATCCTCCCATTGTGTATGTCCCTCACTGTTGCCAGTGGTGAAGATTGAGGCTGTTTGATTACTGGGCCAGTGCAGGGCCATCACATATACCATTTAAGTAGAAGTTTTTATTTAACACTGTTGTGATGCCCACCACTGCTACCAATATCTGATGGCCACCAATATCTGTCATCCCCACACTAGTCCAGTAATTAAGGAGTCTGAATCCTTACCACTGACACTGGAGAGGGATGTGCACTTGGAATACAAGTGGATACACTGAGTATTTCCAGATGTATACCTCTCTGCATAAAGTACAATTTCCCTTGTGAGCACAGAGGGAACAAACTCAGTCTAGGATCTGGATATCTCTATATCTGTCTCCCTGCAGGTCCCCAATAAGACTCCCCACTGGAACATCTGTAGGGTTAGGTTGTCAACCAAGTGTCCAAGCCAAGTCATCCAGCACCTTTTCTGTAAACCCACTGCTTCATGTCTCTACCCAAGTAGCTGATGAACACTCACACACACACACACACACACACACACACACACACACACACACACACACACTGAGATATGTAAAGGCTGGCACAGATTTAGCTGCTGTGTCCCCTTCTGCCCAGAGTATAAGGCAGTTATCACTGCCACCAGACACTCAACAATTAGCTATTCTAATGCCCTTACAAAGCATGTCAAATTATACTGTGTAATATTAATACCTTATTATTTATTTTGTTTTGCATTTGTTAACTGGGTAGAGTCCAGCTGGGAAGTAGTCTGTTTTCTGTGGAGGTCCAGGGAGAAAAGCT
The DNA here is from genome assembly GCF_019279795.1 of Protopterus annectens. NCBI lineage: Eukaryota > Metazoa > Chordata > Ceratodontiformes > Protopteridae > Protopterus > Protopterus annectens. Next base: position 610,663,564 of record NC_056743.1, read on the forward strand.
CCATTGCAGTAGTACAAAAAGAATTACAAACATTTTACAAAGATTTACAGAGAGTATATAAAATATTTAGCAGTTGCCTGCAATCACAATTTACAAAAAGAGAATGTAAACAGAAAACATTACATTTCCTAAGCCTTACTATAGACAGTAATATGAAATTCATTGCATACATAACTAAAATAAGCCATTGTCATATTTTTCATTTGGTAGAAGTAAAACAAGGAGGAGATAGCAGAAAAGAACCATTTGATTTATTCCATGAGAGACTAACCAGGGGTATTAATGGATCATAGCCGTTGTTGAGTAAGGTATTCCTTTAGGAGTTGTTTGAAGCTATGACTATTTTTTTTCGGATATTCTGGGGTATAAGGTTCCAATGTTTGGCTACATTATAGGAGAATAAGAGTCACAAAAGTAATTATGGGACTTTGTTACCTTGAGTATATGTTTATCAGATGATCTAAGGGTCCTAGATTTGCCATTTAGTTGAACTAGGTTGAAGAGTGCAAGGCAGTTTTCAGGTTTGTGGATGATGGAGTGGGCAGTGGTGAGCTGATTGAGTAATAACAGATTGGGAAATTCAAGCCAGTGTAGTTTTTGAAGAGCAAGGCAATGGTTGGTCCTGATGGGTATATTAGCAACATATTTTGCTATTTTATTATAGCAGAAATCAAGTAGATGTAAATCAGACATGTGCAGGTTAGTGAAAATTTGAAAACAGTAGAGGAGAGTAGGTAGGGGTAAGATCTGGTTGTGGCTAGTCTGGCGTTTTGAGTGAGGTAAGTTTTGGCCTTAGATAGTGCACCTAGTTTGATGTGAACTTTTTTAATTGTGAATATGTGTTTATTGAATGTTAGGTTGTTGTCTGTTGTGACACCAAGTAGTTTTGTTTGGTTAACTGGTTCTATTATAGTGCCATTAGTGGAGTAGATGGAGAGAGGAGGTAGGTTTTCTTTGGATTTCCTGTTGGAGGAAGATCATTAACTTAATTTTCTTTGGGTTTAGGATGAGTTGAAGTTCATTTAGGTAATTTTCAATATCTATAAATGATTTTTGCAGTTTATCCTGGAGTTCTTGGGGTGTGGGAGCAGAGTAAGTAAGAGTAGCATTGTTGGCATAGTGAATGATAGAAGCAGATTTAGTGGCAGTGTTTAGACTATTTCTGAATACAATAAATAGGAGAGGGCCAAGGATGGAACCCTGAGGAACACCAAAAGAGACTAGGAGGAGTGTGGAGAGTTTATTATCCCATTTTAGTTGCCTGTTGTCGATTAGGAAAGTAGGTAAAGAACAAGTTGACAGCTGTAGAATTGAGGTTGAAGGAGGCTAGAGTGTTGAGTAGTAGTTGGTGGGATACCATATCAAAAGCTTTGGACATATCAAGGAATATAGTAGAGACTAGATGTCCATCATTTTAGAGGAGGATGATGTAGTTAATGAAACTTATAAGGGCTGTGGGGCTACTGTGTTGTGGACAGAAGCCATGCTGTGAACTAGATAAGTAGTTATTTTGAGTGAGGTGGTCTAGGAGCTGCTTATGGAGACATTTCTCTAAGATTTTGGCTTAGGGGTGAGAGAATGGCAATGGGCCAATAACTAGAGGTATGGCATATTTTCCAGAGGATGGGGACATATTGTTCCGCAATAGATTGATTGATTAGGATTGATATGGGATAAGTGATGGAGCTGGCAGCAGTTTTTAAGAAGTCACTACAGAGGTGGTCACCTGATAGATAGGTTTTAGTTTTGATAGAAGTTTTTTTGATATAAGAGGTTTGTATGAGTTTAAAAGAGAAGCAGTGCGGTTTACAGTTAGAGGAGGTAGGCACTGTAAGTGGTTGGTTAGATTTGTTGTTTAAAGGTGAGGTGATAATTGTGACGAAATGAGAGTTAAATTGGGATGGGCTAAGCATTCAATGCTATTTGTTGAAGATGTTGCAGGGGTAGAGGTTTTGCCAGGGTTGAGGTGGTAGTTAATGTTTTGCCCAAATTTTCATGGGATATTTATGCGTTTTTCCTGACAGGCTGGAAAATAATATTTTTTGTCAGATATTTGTTTCTTAGTTAGGTTTCTTAGTTATTTGTAAGAGGTGAGGTTTTTCTTTTGAGGTTTTGGAGGTATGATAAGCAGTCCAGGCTCTGTCCCTTTGTTCAATGAGAGATTTAGTGTCTTTGATTATCAAAGGTAGGTTTTTGACTTTGGAGCATATTTTTCCTATTGCAGCAAGGTTATTAAGGATGTTGAGGAAGGTATAATTAAATTATTGTATAGCTTGGTCTAGGTGGAATGATTTTAGAGGTGACCAGTTGCAGTTTTGAAATAGGGAATTTAAGATGGTAGGGAAAAAAGTTACTTTTGTTGCGTATGTGTTTGAAAATGACACTACTGGGGCATGAATGCATTTCCTTAGTAGAACGGTAGGGGAGTGATCACTGAGAGAATCAGGGAGGCACACAACATAATGGGCAAAGTTGAGAATAATAGTTAGTATCCAGTTTAGAATAGATTCTTTCTTAGTGTATTTATCAATTTTAGTGGGGGAGTTTATAGTTTGGGTGAAATGGAATAGACTGATAAAATTGGAGGGGTTGTCAGATGAGCAGCATACCCAGTCCAAGTTGAAATTGCCTACCACTATAGTTTCTTGGTTAAAAGTAGAGGATGCCCAGGATAGGAGACTTTCAATGGTAGGTAGATTATTTCCTGGTGGTAGGTAGGAGGCAATAATTATGATGGTTTTATGTGGATTTACTTTACATTGGGTGGTTAGAATTTCTGCTTCTAATAGATATGGAGGAGTACAGATTAATTTTTCAGTTTTGAGGAATTTTTTATACATGATGGAATGCCTCCACCATGCTTGTTCAGCCTATCTTGCCTAACATTATAATCATTAGTAAGTATTTCCTCATCTTTAATGTGGGGTTTTAGCCGTGTCTCAATAATAATTACTATATCAGGAGTGTAGATAGCTAGAGCTGCATGAAATTCACTAGTATTCTTTTTTTGTGATACCTCTGAGGTTAAAATTAGTTATGACTAAGTCTGATTTGGAATGTTTTAGGGGAGGAAGGTGGAGGGTGGTATTAGCAGGTGATTTGGGTGTTATTGGGTGGAGTGGGAGTATCTGTTTGGATCCTGGGTTAGGATGTATGTCAGCTTGGAGTTTGATGATTTCTGTTAGTGGGTGTAGAAGAAGAAAGAGTTTGTGCTTGGATATTAGTCGATGGAAGAAATCTAGATAGGAAGGAGGACAATCAGTAAAAATCTTTAACAGAAAAAGGCTTTTTACTGTTAATAGTAAGAAAAAGAGTTTTTGTTGTGTACTACTGTCAGGTAAGAAATGTCTTAAAGTAGGCTAATTAGTCCAGCACTTAATAGACATATGTTTGTTGAAACTAACAGAGTCTTTTAAGAATGGGGGGGTACGTTACAGCATACTGCCTTGCTAGAGAGTAGATAATGCCTTAAATAAGTATATTTTAAAACTTAAAACTAAGCCAACATACTTTTCAGATAAAAAGAAAGACACTGCAATGTGAGAGATAGCAGAGCTGTATGTAGAGTGATTTTCCTTGTTTATTCAGTATGCAGGACTTTAAACAGTACTCAGGAGGTATGGAGAAAAAAGAAATAAAGCTTGGCTGATAGAGACAAAGCTGAGGGAATACAGTTAAGGAATCAGCAGTAAGGAAGAAACAGGTTGATACTTAATAGTAATACAAATGGTAGTGGTTCACCAAGATGGCTAGGCCTTCTGGAGTGGCCCACACAGTGTCACCAAATAAATATAAGTATTCTCAAAGTTTAAATACTTTCTACAAGGACCAGCCACAATAAAAGTTTAAATATATTTAATAATAAATAATAATAAATAATAAAAGAGCATGCAATATTGAATATATATTTACAGTAAACCACAGAGTTGAAATCACAGGAAATATTGAAATTAACATTGATAGACAGACTCATACAAATAAAAAAACTCACTGAAGCTTCACTATATTCCTGACTGAATCTAAAAGAATTTTACTGTTCTCTAGTTAAGTTACTTACCACCACAAGAAAAGATGCTGTGAGTGAGGGTCTTTCTAGTCAGACTTCCCAAACAGAATACTGTATCTCTGAGATTTCTCTTTGTAATATCTGAAATACAATTTCTAAGGGGGCTGGCTGAATGACTTCATCTGGTCTCCTGACTCTAAGTTCTCACAGTATTCCTCTTTGAAGCTAAAACATAAATTTAGCACAGACAGCCACATTACACAGCCAAATGTTTATGGTAGTGCCTGGGGTCTCCCCTCTTTTCACTGAGCTAATGGACAAATTCTGTTTCCCAGACCCAGAGTCTCTGGTCCAATTCAGGGTGCCATTTTAATGGTTTAACAGCTTATTTACATTTCCCTTATTTTTCTTAATGTTAACCTTTGCTGACTTAGTGTCATCTATTAAAAGATGTACATTTAATTCAATTGCAATAATACATGTACATTTCTTTCCATTTCAGCAGGGTGCTTGTTGATACATTTTAACACAAGCAAACCTTACAAATACATTTTCAGCACAAGCATCTGTACAACACAGTTTGATATACAAATGGCATACAGTTCTAATATATTTGTAACACAAGCATCTTGTATAAATCAATTTGATATTCAAAGGACATATTGTTCTTTACAAAACTTCAGCTGGCTATGTTGGCACTTGCCCATATCATCACAACTGTTAATGTCTTTTCCTTTTTATAACAAGACTGTATAAGATGTCACTCATAGTGCATTTCCCTTTAGTAGGTAACTGCAGTTTATATGAATTAAACAACTTTAAATTCAGCTATGTGTTATACTGCAGCCATTTTCTACTTCAAATATAAAGTATTCATTAGTTCCTGAGTAAGCAATTCTATATGCAACCCTTCAAATCATACACTAGTATAAATGCTGTACACTTCGTTTAAGGGAAACTAATAATATTTTGTTATGACTTATTAAAATGATTCTGAAACATCTGTAAATTAGACAAGAATAAGACAGAAAAAATAATTCAATTATTTTACATTAGTAGACTGCTTGTTGATTTTTTGATTCCTATTTACGTTATCGGTGAGCAAGTTGTCGTTTCATGTTTTGCTGGTAAAGATATGTAAAGAATTAAAACTAATGTTGTTTATGAAAAAGAAAAAAAAACAGTCCTTGACATCTTGTTATTTCCTTTGTAAATAAAGAAAAGGGAAAAAGAAAGCTCTTTATTTTCACCTTAATTTCTTATTTTTCTCATTTGTCTTATTTTTGTCTTTTTAAGGTTAACATGGACCAGTCCATATCCTCTGTGTGTTCAAAAACGTTGTTAGTTTGTAGATATGACACTGCAAGCTCAAGATCTTTGAATAAATTAACACAATTAGAAAGGAAAAGCTTTAGCCTGGGCAGGAACAGTAAATGTACTTTTATCTGATTTTTCTCTTATAAGGGGAAGGAATTGTTTCATTTTAAACATCACTGTTTCTTAATAGTCATTATCATTACTTCGTACCATTTCATAGCCTGTATATTTGAACTTTTTATTCTCTCTTTTACTTCTTTTACTCCTTCAGCATCTTTGTTATGTTCCACAGGGGCTTCGTAGATTTTTATCCAAAATCTATTTCTTCTTTTTTGGTGGTGTTTCAATTCTTTTTGCCTTGTTTCCCAATTCTCAGTACTACTTTTTGGGTCATTAATAAATTGTTTATTTTGTACTTTTTCTTTATATTTATCTGCATATATTCTATTTTTTCTGCCTGTGCTCATATTTTAATGTGTAATTTATGATAGTGCACAGTAGATCCTGATCTGTTCTGATACTGCACATTGATTTTATCATGTCTATCTTTCTGTGTATTTTTCTTGCTCTGTTCTGTTCTATACTGTTTTAACAGTGATGCTTCTTGTCCTAATTGTTTTATAGTTTAGTTTTTCTCTATTTGGTGCTTTCATGATGGCATTTGATTTCTCCCCTTCCTTTACCTTACTGCCCTGTGTTTTTGTGGAAATTAGTTATATGTACTTCTGTTATATCTCATGAATCTCTATTTACAGTCCTAATTACTGTGTCCATTTGTTTTAGCAAACTTCTAACTTTTTGGGTTTTATTGACTTTCTGTAGTGATCTTAATATGTATGTCTATCTCTGTTAAATCAATAAGCTTTTCTCTTAGATCACTTCCTTCTGAACTGAGGGTGCATTCTTTGTTCTCCATTTCATTCAAACATACTAGAGAAAATTTCAGAGTACCTTCCTATGTCACATTCTCTTCAGTTTCATCTAGGTCATCTGTTGCTCTTTCATATGAGAACTCCTTCAGTGCATATTCCCACAAAACCTTTATTTTCTCTCTATCACCGATTCCCACATTTACCATCCAAAAATATCTTCATAAACTAAAACCATGTACCAACACCCAAGATAACCTACCTGCAGAATACTTACAACTAGCTGTGTCCTCCATTGCATATCCTGTCAGTATTGGTCCATTTAAGAATCATGAATACCTGATATTGGGAAAAAAGGATTTGTCCTCCCACTTCATAAAGGTGGCAACAGTTCAGAAATCTCAAACTTCTGTCCCATCACCATTCTTTCCCCCATCTCCAAAATACTAGAGAAGTGTATTCATACTCAGCTCCTAAGTCATCTGGTAACACACCAAATACTCTCCCCTACTCAACATAGCTTTATTTATTCATTATTTATTTTTTTGTTGATTGGGTGTGTCTGTCTGGGCATATGCCCCTTTTCAGCAGAGGCCTAGGGAGAAAAGGTCCAGAGTTAACATAATACAGCAGTTAAACAATAAGTAATACAATAGGTAGATATCAGAGTAACAAATAGTGCAAGTTAAACATTTGCAAAACCAAAGTAAAGTAATGATCCAGTTGACAAGTCATAAAGCATAAAACAAAGGGGCTTCCTAGTACAAATAGAACAAGTTAAGATATTCTAAATACAGATGGTTACATCAGTACACTGTATCAATGTTGTAGAAAATATTTCAGAGGAAGTATAGAGACCAGTTATAGACAGAGAAGAGATATTAGTAAGGAAGAAAATTCAAATAAGATGAAGGTGTAATGGAACATTGAATAAGAGCAGGGTGAACAAGCAGGAGAGTTTGGAATTAGTTAATAGAGAGGATGACTTAGGAAAGAGAGAGGTTAAAGAGGAAAAAGAAGACTAAGAGTAAGATGAGTGGGCAGGAGTAGGAGGAGCAAGGTAGCAAGTAGGAGAAATGTTCTTATAATACACAGAACGTTAGGAGGAGGTTGGATATTAGTAGGGAAAGAAGGAAGTGGAGAGGAAAGTGAAGGGGGAAGAAAAACAGGTGGGAAAAGGAGGAAAGGTGGGATTGTGGAAGGAGGAAATATTTAGGTGGGGTGGTGACACTGACATTTCCTAGAGCTAAGCAGGTATTGTCAGAGGACTGTTTTGAAAACTTGGGCATGAGTGATATTTCTAAGAGCCAAAGGAAGCTTATTCCATCAGAGAGCTGGAAGGTAGCAGTAAAGGTTTTGTCCATAAGATTTTTTAGGCTTGTGAATCTGTAAGCGGCATTGGTCAGCACTTCTAAAGGGGTGAAGTGGATTATAGAGAGAGACAAGAGAAGATAGACTGGGGCAAGAAGATGGCTTATTAAGGATGGTGTGGATTATGAGAAGTTGAGAGTAGCTGAGTTGGTAAGATTCTGGAGAGCAAGACAGTGATGTGATTTAGATGGCATGTTAGCAGCAAATCTGGCAACTTTGTTATATGTAGATTCTAATTTAGATAAAAGAGAGAGAACTGTAAGTTAGTAAAGACTTGGAAGCAAATAGGCCTGGGCAAGCGAGATTTTAGAGTTAGGGGTGAGGAACTTTTTATTTATATAATGTAGGCCAAGCGTTTAATGGGGTTTTTTTATACTGTACTGTACATGGTATGTAAATTTAAGTTGGTCAGCAATAATTACTCCAAGCAGCTTCATGTGGGGTTCAGTTGAGATGATTGTGTGGTTTTAAGAGATGTGATGATGAAAGAGAATTTTAAATCATATAAAGTTTTGGGTAAGAATAGGAGGAGTTCAGTCTTTTTGGGGTTTAGGGTGAGTTGGGTGTTCGAAAGCCAAGTCTCAGTTAGGTTGAAGGAGGTTTGAGTGAGGGAAAGCAGATCATTTGCATATTGTATAAGGGACACTAAGGACAGACTGTATTACATTGGTTAGTAAATATGTTAAAAGGAAGAGGACCAAAAATGGAACCTTGTGGGACCCCCATTTTTACTGGGAGAAAGGGGGATAGGGCTGTGAGCCATTTGACTGATTGCTGTCTTTAGGCCTGGACATAGCACCAACACTGCTCTAATTTCCTTCTTGGACTCAGTAAATAGAGCCTGTGATGCTGGCTCCATAGTCTCTACATTTTTTTTTTTATTTATCTAAGGAATTTGACACTATTTCTCACTCCCAAACTCTCCAACCTCAGTGCATCTCCCTCTACCCTACAATGGCTTACTAGCTAACTCAGCAATAGGCAGCAATCTACTAAATGGCAGCACTCTTCTTCCCCTTTCATTAATACAAACACAGGTGTTCCCCAAGGTTCAGTTCTGGGTCCCCTCCTATTCAGTATAATTGTTAATGACTTTCACAACACTCTTACCCACAGTACTGTTATCCACTATGCTAATGACTCAACTATCATCTGCTCTTCTAAATCTCCCACTGTATTACAGCATCTTACCCAAGAAGCTTTTACTTTTACTGAAACCTGGATGTCCCAGAACCATCTTGCCCTTAACCTCATTAAAACTAAACTCTTAGTATTTACCCCCACAAAATCTAGCCCTATTGATGCATCACTTTTCTCTGTTCATTCCCAAAACAACATCACTATTGAAGTTGTCCCTAGTATCAAACTGTTGGGTGTCATCATTGATGCCAAGTTAACTTTTGACCTTCACATCTACAGCAACATTACAAAAATCATCAAAAGCTAGGTGCCCTTTATAGGCACAACTACTTACTTAGCCACTCTGCTAAAATAGCTCTGACCTCATCTTTCCTGCTTCCAACTCTTCTATATGGCTCTCTTATCCTCACCAATCTACAGTCCTCCTTAAAATCAAAACTAGACTCATGCTACAACAAAGTCGCTAAATTTGCCACAAATGCAAAATTTTCCACCCACCTCTGCTCCTCTTTGCATCAACTAAATTGGCTAGAATCCCCTCACCACCTCACTTACCTACAATTAACTACACCCCACAAAATAATCTACAGACCTAAAACCTGCCCTTCCCTGTCCTCCATTCTGAAGATGTACCATCCTAATCATCACCTCACATCTGAAAACAAAATGGTACTGTCAGTCGATAAACCCAAGCTCTCAGCCGGCCAAATGTTGTACTCTTATACCTTCATTCACAACTATCAGCAACCCTGCCTCCTTTAAAAAAAATTCCTCAAACTACATCCCTCCTCTCACTGGCTATCTTCTGCATTCCAACAACTTACGTCAACATCAGATTTCTCTCTCTGGAGTCTCAACTTCCAAATTAACTTTTATAATGATTTCCTATGGAAGATTCCAAGGTATCTTCATACGGCAACTCATCAGATGTTTCAGGCTCCACTAGTTTCTCCTTAATTTGCAGACCCAGTGTTCTGTCCTGTTGTGATGACATCAGAGTATGAGTTTCCACACTAAATCCTTCACTTTGCAGGTAATCCATAACCTCACTTTCTATTTCTTTAACTTCTTCATTACTAATCCTCTTTTCTACTTTATGCTTTGTTTTCTTATTTTTTGTATTGTCAAATGTTCCATATCTGGATGCCTTTGCCTGTATTTCTCTTCAAATATCTTCGGTGCTGCTCTTTTTGTATTCATGAGTTTTCTTTTTCCTTTGCATAAATATTGCACCATATCAAATCTCTTTTTTCCCCATATCCATATCTTCAGCTGTTTCTTGCACCTCATGTTTCTCCTTATTTTGGGGACTCATTGTTTCATCATGCTGTGATATAAGCTGGGTTAGACTTTCTACACTAAATCCTTCACTTCACAGATGTTCTATAGCTTCAGCTTCTATTTTTGTAACTTCTACTTTATCATTCTTCTGTTCTATGTTCCTGCTTTGTAATATTTTTTTCATATTTTATATTTTTATATTTATATTTTTTTTCCATACCTGGATGCCTTTGCCTTTATTTTTCTTCAAATATCTTTTGGACTGCTTTTTTGTACTTATTAATTTGGCTTTCTCCTTTGCATAAATATTGCACCACATCAGATCTCTCTTTCTTTCCCATGTCCATATTTCTTTTTCTTACCTTTCAAAAATCCCTAGATTTTGTTCTTTATATTTTCGAACTTCCTCAATCACTTATTTTCCCAAATATCTCAAGGTTTCTTGGTCTATATAATGTTTTTTCACAAATCTGTTGTATTAATGAACACACATTTTTATTTGAAGCTTCTGACAGTTTTTCTTGTGCAAGTATTTTTCCTCTAATTTCTCTCTCTCAATCTTTTTGTATATCTTCTGTCTTGTTGCACAATCCCAATACATAATTTCTTTTTTATCCTTAATAGTCCATATCATCTTTTTGTCTATCAGTTTTTATGATTTTTGTGGACTACTACTTCCTTCTACAATGGGGGGGGGGGCATCCTCCACTGATTGATATATCTATATATATATATATATATATATATATATATATATATATATATATATATATATACATATATATACACACACACATATATATATATATATATGGGTCTACTTCTTTTGACCTAACTTTCATTTGCCTGACACTCATTTGCCTGACCCCATTTGACTGAAATTTCATTTGCCTGACATTTCATTTGACTGACAAGTATTATTAGCAAGAAAATGGAATATGCCCCCTTCCCCACTGTAGTGCGACTGTGGAGTTAGAATATGTAGTTAGGGGGGGTGTGGGGGGCACAGCCCCCCATAACGGGGGGTGTGGGGGTGAAGCTCCCCACTTAATTTCATATGATATTGTAAACTTTTGATGTAATATTGCTTAGTAAAAGAAAAATAAGTGGGGGCTTCACCCCCCACCCCCCCTAACTATATATTCTAACTCCAGGGTCGCACTACAGTGGGGAAGGGAGCATATTCCATTCTCTTGCTAATAATACTTGTCAGTCAAATGAAGTGTCGGGCAAATGAAGTGTCAGGCAAATGAAATTTCAGTCATTTGGTCTCAGGCAAATGGGTGTCAGGCAAATGGGAGTTAGGTCAAAAGAAGTAGACCCATATATATATATATATATATATATATATATATATATATATATATATATATATATATATATATATATAGGCACCCTTTAATAGGGAATTTACCCTTTTCCCCACTGTAGTGTGATCCTGGAGTTTGTATTTATAATTTGGAGGGATGTGGGTGGTGCAGGGGGGGCTTGCCCCCCTGCAAAAATGTAGATTTATTTTTACTTTCGAGATTTTGGAAACTCTAACGTATGGTCTTGACTATATGAGTTTGAAGTTTACAAAAATCAATCACAGGGCATAAATGCATATATAGATATTCTCTGAAACAGCACTTTAATGCTCACTTATGGTCTTCCAACATGCAACAAAAACCTGTGGGTATTACATGGGACTGCTACTCACTTCTGAGAGTGAATTAAGCTTGCAGATGCTAAGTTCCCTTGAGGGAAATGCATGTGTTGGCTCTCTGGTGTCTACAAAAGAGAGTGAATAGACTGCATATTCCAAGGCATATGCCTCTCCCTTTTCATCATGAAAGATGTGGGGAATCTCAGTCTTTTATTTTATTTCTGTCTTAGTTGTTTCTTTCAGGACCACATCTGTTGTTCAATCCTGCATCACCTGGGGGAGAGATAGTGCTTTAAACCTCTATGCTATAAATGTAAATCTGAGATTTGAGTTTTAAGCAAATTGCATCATCAGTTTATGATAAAATGTGTCTCTATAAATAGTAAATTTCTAAACTAATTGTCCCATGATGCACTTTAAATGTGGCAAAATACGAACTGCTGCTGTTTAAGTTTTACAGCATTTCATAGATGTTCCTTTTGTCTCATCTAAGTATTAGCAAAAATTATAGAATGTATGCACACTATATAAAATAATTAATCTAATTATTGTATTACATTTCATTTTCCAGTGGCACCTGCACCTGGAGTCAAAATTATGAAAGGTTAAATAAAGCAGTGATGTAACTTTTAAAATTATATATCTTCTGTATGTTATGCAACAGCCTCATTCTCAGAACATATGTGAACATCTGTGTTCAGGATCTTTAGACAACTGGTGCATTTGTGTCAGTCCAATTAGTGTACATAACAACAACAGACAAGTTGTCAATGATTTAGAGACACCCACTGAGTGGATGACTGCAAGTGGCTCAAAATAGCACAGAAATAAGACATAATGCCATGGGAATTGGAACTCTGTGCAAATTACCACACAGTGTATACAGATGAGGAACCTAAAATGGCACACTGGCTAGGAAGCATAGAAAAAAACAATGTGGCCTTGTGACATATAACAGTTTTATACTACGAGAATCATGATATATGTGAGGATTGTAGTGTTTCAGGTAACAGCAGTTGTAATTCAACAGCATGTATTAATGGTCACCATCACAGCCATCTACAACATTGGAGCAGATATAGACAGTGCCTAGCTTACCACCACCAGAATGACCAGCAGATTGTGGACCATTTATGTATGGGCAGGGAGATTATATGCCATCTTGTTGAATTGTTTAACCCATAAGTGATATTGAGGCAGGTGTCTGAAATGCCTCTATCTATGGATACTAAGCTATGTGTATTTTTAACAATCTCAGCTACAGGAAAATGTCAATGACATACTCCAAAAACATCATAGGTTCACAAGAGATTACTTGGTTAATGACTTAAGGGCCATTACAAGCCTAGCCACTACAATTTATTTATTTATTTACTGGGAAATTCCGACTGGACGCAGGTCCTTTTTCAGCGGTTGCCTGGGGAGAAAAGCTCCACATCATGTACATGATAAATAGAGATACAAAGTTGCAGCAATAGAAAACAACATTACCGGTTGTTGGCTTTAATACAATAACATGATATTGATTATCAACAGTATATACAGTAAATGTTGCAAGTTAAGATAGTTTCTTGTCATTTATAATATTAATAACAGCGTTGTCAGACAAGATTTTAAAGTATGAAAAGACAACTAGCTAATTCTGACTGCGGTTAGTAGTATAGTTTGGTTAAGAGTCTAGGTGGGGGGGGTAAGGGTGGGGGTGTTAGTCTGGATTAGAACAAGGACAAAGCCAGTGCAAATTTAAATGGAATTTGAGCGCAGTCTTGAAAAGGCTGCTGGAAGGTAGAGTAGTTATAGATGGTGGAAGATTGTTCCAAAGTTTAGATATGGTACATGAAAATATGGTTTCTCCTTCTGAGTTTTTAGGTTTGATAACAGTGAGTTGATTTTTGTTGCTTGATCTTAGGGGCCTAGTGGAGCAAAAGGGTTGGAGAAGGGTTTGAAGAGAAGGGATGTTATGGGGGTGGTTAATAGGTTTATGAGCTAGGGTGAGTTGATTAAAGTGAAGGAGCTGTGGGAGTTCTAGACAGTTTCGTTTTTTAAGGGAGATACAATGATGGCTGCAGTAGGAGGTTCCAGTGGCAAATTTAGCAGTTTTGTTGTAACAAACATCTACCTTGCATAGGTCTGTCTGTCTAAGGTTGGTAAATATGGGGGATGCATAGAGTAGGGTGGAAATTAGCTGTGAATTGGCTATGGAAATTCTAGCCGCCTTGGTTAGGAATTGGCAACTTTGATATAATGCACCAATTTTCCTGTGAACTTTTTTTATTGTGAGAGATATGTGGGTCTCAATTCTAAGTTTCTTGTCTATTTCCACACTGAGTAATTTTGTGTGTTCTGATGGAGAGATGATGGTATTGTCTTTGGTGAAAATGTTGAAGTGGGGGGTGTTTTGGGTGGCTTTGGAAGGTTGGAACAGAAGTTTTGTCTTACTTGGGTTGAGTAGGAGCTGAGCATTGGATAGAAGAGAATGATTCCTGTGTGATTTGTTGTAGTTCTGGTAGAGTGGGGGTAGAGCAGATGAGAGAAGAGTCATCTTGCGTACTGTATAAGAGATGCTGTTTCTCCAGCATGTTTTCTTTGAGTCACTAAGTTTAGATCCCTAGATTGGATGACCCTTGTGCTGTTTGACTTGTGGATGTGTAGCAGCTCCATTAGGGAAGGATTTCTAAGTGCGTTGTAGGACAGGCATATGTCACCCCTTAATAGTCAGTAGGAGACAGAGCAAAGGGATAGGGCTTTTAGTCTATCTGCATAGTTCATATTGTTTACACCCTGTATTTTCTTTGTGAGAAATCTCTGAGATTTCTCCATCTCCTGTAAGTGCCTAGTCAAGTACATGACAAATAGTGCATTGTACTTGATTATTGGTCTAATGAGGGCTGAATACAGCAGGACTGTAATTTCCTTGGATCTGGATGCCATACCTTTACTTTATAAGTTGTACCACATAAAAGGATTTCCTCACCACTCTGAACACGTAGCAGTCAAAGTTCAAGCCACTATCTATCTGCATACCTAGATCTCTCACCTCTGAGTCCACTCTAAGGGGTGTGCTATTGATATTGTAATTTCCAGGTGCATTTGACTTTAAGGGTATGATGATGATTTTTACATTAGGTTTTAGGCCATGGTTCTGGGATCAATCATATGTCTGATCTAGACCCTCCTAAAGGATGTCTACATCAATGGGGGATTCTGTGCTTGCCCACAGCTTGCAGTTGATGGCACACTTTGTCATCCAGAGGCATTCAACATTTGCCTTGACTTTAGAGAAGTATATTCTGAACAGCAGTGGTCCCAGTACTAAGCCCTGTGGCACACCACTAGGAACTGGCCTCCTGCTGGGTCTGGATTCACCCACTTTAATCACATGTCCTTTCCATGAGACAATTGGCTAGCCACCTGTGACATAGTGATTTAACCCTAGTTTTGTGATAACTTTATAATATCTGAGTGGGGGATTGTGTCAAATGCTTTTGCCAGGTTGTATGTTCCATTTTACCCTCATCTATGGCCTTAGTGACTTTCTCAAAGAAATCCACCAGATTGAGTAGGCCTGGCCTGCCCTTGACAAAGCTGAATTGGATTAGGTCCAATGTTTGGATGTCTTCTATGTCATTATTTATCAGATCCATGATTATTCTTTCCATGCCTTACAATTAAGACTAGTCAAACTTTTGGGTCTATAATTTCCAGGGTCAATAAATGGTCCCCTTTATGCAGAGGGATGACTGTTGCTGTCCTCCACTCTATTGGGTCAAAGCCAGCCTGGAGGCTGTGATTAACTAGAGATCCTAATGGACCTAATAAGTCCTGATTTAGGCTGCTTGAGAGGCAACCTGGTATATTGTCAGACCCCACTGAAGTCATATTTTTAGCTTTAGAGAACACAGTGGCATCCTGTTCTTTGGTGATATTTGGAGGTGGAGTGATGGGGGAGTTGAATTTTTTCTAAATTTGTCAGTCAGTAGATTTGCTATGTCTTTCAGTTGAGTTTAGGTGATGCCTTCTACAATTAATTCTGCACATTGTTGGGTGTTGCCCTTAAGATTGTGGACATAACTGAAATATACATTATGTTTATCCTTAGCTTTGGAGGTAATTTTTACCTAAAAGTCTGCTTTCAGAGACTTGACTAGTACCCTGGTTTGCTTGTTTAGACTAATGAGAGACTTATTTCTCTGTTGTGCACATTCCCTCATAATTCTCGTCAGGATTTTCTTTCTTTTGTTGTACAACCTATTAATACTAGGGTTCCACCAGAGCGGCTTGTTTTTGCAGTTTGAGTTGGGTTTATCTCAGTATAGTACTGCTGTTTTTATGTAGTTGTTTATATGGTCACACAGGGCTTTTGTGTATGCCTCTGCACAGGTTTCTCTGTTTATGGATTTGTGGGGAGGTTGAAAATTAGCTATGCCATCCCTTAATAGGTTGTAATTTACCTTAGAAAAGTTCTTAACGTTTTTGGGGTTAGGTGAAGTGACTACTTTTACTTTTATTTCAAGGGAGACTGTTTTGTGATCTTGGTAATGAGGACATAACATGGGGGGTGCACCACTCTCCCATATTTGTGAGTACCACATCTAGGATATTTGTTCCCCTAGTGGAAGTGCAGACCAACTTCTCCAGGGCATTTGAATTTACAATGTCAAGAAATCTTTGGGCCTGCATTTTAGTGGTCGTGTATGCCTCCCGGTTAATGGAGGGGTAGTTAAAATCACTCATGAATATGGCATTGGGGTGGATGGTGTTTGATTCTAGTAACTTCAGCTATGATGTATGGGTTTCTTGGTTCATAGTGGGTGTCCTGTAGCTAGAAAGAATATGGTAATAGATTTTTATCATGGGTAGTTGGACAAGGAGTAGCTCAAGCATGTCATATTGTTTGACCAGCCTTGAGGTGTGCTTATCCTTTATATAGATAGATGCACCAAAACCTTTAGCTCTTTCATGTTCAGTGAGTGGTTAGAATGTATGAAAGGTAATATAGCCATGCACTGCCAGAGTACTTTCCGTGGCTTTGAATCATGTTTCAGTAACTGCACAGACATCAGCATTCTCCAGGGTGAGGACAGCTCCCAGGGAATGCAGTTTCTTGTTGAGGTTCCTAGCATTGAGCAGTAACACCTTTAGATTGTCCTGAGTAGCTTTTGTTATGTTGGAAGGTTTGTCTGTATGGCAATGCCAAAAAAGGCACTATGGGGGTGGATAATGTTTTGGCGAATGTATGAAAGCCTAGAGGTGACAGATGAAGACCATCCCTGGCAAAGCAGCATGGTATATCAACCATGTCCTCCAAGGCTGGAAAGTATTGGATTTCTGTAGAATTAGCAAAATGAAAAAAGGCCAGCACCCAAGTGCTGAATGTTACTTTATTCCGGAGTAAGCAATGCACTATCCAGATACTGCCAAAGGCATGAATCAAAACCCAAACCGGTTTCAGCAGTAAACCTGCCTTCCTCGGTGGGAAAATTACACATACCATGATAAATTAAGGATATAAATACCCACAGGATTATTCTGATTGGCTGATTCACAAATATTAATTTAAACCAGGGCTAAATAGCCCCCTAGCTTGATGATCCAACGTTTTTCTTTTTTATTAAGTAAGCTATGCAGTCCTATCTTATTTATTCTGTCTCCTTGGATTATATCAATGACAAGAAATCTAGAGTGTTTGTGGGAATGTTTATATAGGGCATTAAACTGCTTTTTGTTCCTGATATCACTTAAATATTATGATATACAGATACAGATGTGATGTTTGGCCAATATGGAATGCAGTACAAGAGCAAGTAGCCAGAGAGATGACCCAATCTGAACTGAATTTGCTTAAAAATGTTATATCATATACCCGAGGGGTATTTTTGCTA
This sequence comes from Protopterus annectens, assembly GCF_019279795.1. NCBI lineage: Eukaryota > Metazoa > Chordata > Ceratodontiformes > Protopteridae > Protopterus > Protopterus annectens. The sequence continues at coordinate 610,681,078 of NC_056743.1, forward strand.
GAAAATTGTTTTGATTTTCAAACATACATGCAAAATGAACAGTGTTCACATGGGTAGCACCCTACCACTTTATTACCAGTCAATGTAGTGTGATAAATCAATGAATTCGATTTATGTTTATAATGACTGAAATAAGACCCAAATGATCTTCTTTGTAATTACACCAGTAGCTAAGCCAATTGTTAAAGTGGATCATTTTCTGCTGGAATTGTGGCATCATCCTTGGAAATGGAGGAATACTGCTCAGTGCTAGGCTCATACCTGCCTGTGACACACATTCTGAGAGCTCAATCATGTCGCTCTTCATATTGTCCAAGGAGGTATGTCTCAGGTCATTTATGCCCACATGGACTATCACTGAGTCATACTTGTACATAGGGGTAAGTGACCAGAGTGATTGTGTGATCTGCTGAATCCTAGCCCCTGGCAGGCAACTAGCTGTGACCTTCCCCTTATTTAGCTTGGTATGAGAGACATCTGTGACCAGAATATTGGGTTATGAAGTGTTTCACCTTATAGGCCTGGTAGCTGAGGCTCAACATTGTGTTGTGATGGGAATTGTCTTATTTATGTACACATGGAGTTTCTGAGGATTGGGTCTGAGAGGCCTTTAAGGTTTGAGTAAGTTACATGTAAGCACCTCCACATATGTCGGTCTGTGTGTGTGGTCCTTTTTTATCCTATAACTTCAGGAATCCTACCCACAATGGCTCATGTTCTAACTTCAGAAATCATATCCATAGTGCACTCATCCTATAACTTCAGGAATCCTTCCTTCATTACTCACTGTGTACTCATTCTGTAATTTCCAAAATCCTACCTACAGTACTCTAAGTTTACTCATCCTATGCGTTCATGAATCCTACCTAGTGTATAGTCATCTTATGACTTCAAGAATCTTACCCACGGTGCCTCATCTTGTAACTTCAGAAATCATACCCACAGTGTACACATCTGTTACTACAGGATCTTTACCCATAGTACTCAGTTAATACTCATTCAGTAGCTTGAGGAATCTTATTTACAGAGTGCCCATCCTGTAACTCCGGGAATCCTTCCCTCATAAATCACTGTCTCCTCATTCTGTAATTTCAGAAAGTCTATCTACAGTGTAGTCATCCTGTGACTACAGGAATCCTACCCAGAGTGTAATCATCTTATAACTTCAGGAATCCTACCCATGGTGGCTCATCTTGCAACTTCAAGAATCAATTCTCACAGTGTACTCATACTGTAACTATAGGAATCTTACCCATAGCTTAACTTATACACATTCTGTAGCTTAAGGAATCCTATCTATAGTGTAATCATTTAGAATTATTAGCTCTTTTACCCACAATTTACTTCTCCTATAACTTCAGGAATCCTATGCAGTGTCTCATCCTGTTACTTCAGGAATCATGCCCTTAGTGTACTCATCCAGTATCTTCAGGACTTCTTCCCTCATTACTCACTGTGTACTCATTCTGTAATTTCAGGAATCTTGTCCACAGTGTACCCATCCTATAACTTCAGGAATCCTACCCACAGTACTCACAGCTTACTCATCCTATAACTTCAGGAATCTTACATAGAATGTGCCCATCCTATAACTTCAGGAATGTTACCCATAGTGCACTCATCCTGCATCTACAGGAATCTTACCCACACTACTCACTTTATACTTATGCTTCAAGAATCCTATCTACAGTGTACCATCCTATAACTTCGGGAAAACCTTCCTCATTACTGACTGTGTACTCATTCTGTAATTTCAGAAATCCTATCAACAGTGTACTTATTCAGTACCATTGGCCATCCTACCCACAATTTACTCATCATATAACTTCAGGAATCCTACCTAGAGTATAATTATCCTATAACTTCATAAATCCTACCCTCGAGTATTCACTGTGTACTCATTATGTAATTTCAGGAATCTTATCCTCAGTGTACTTCTCCTGTAACTTCAGGAGTCATAACAACAGTGAATTAAAATTATTTCATGAGTCATGTCTACAGTGCACTCATCATGTGACTTCAGGAACCATAGCCACACAGAAGTAATCCTTTAACATAAAAAATCCTACCACTGTGACCATAGCATACAACGTCAGGAATTCTACCTACACTAAATTCAGGGTTCCTACATACAGTGTACTCATACTGTAACCATAGAAATCCAAACTATAGTGTACTCAGAATGTCATCTATGGAATTCAAATTATAGTTACCATTTTATATGAATATTCCTATCCAGATTCTGCCCACATTGTAACTCATCAAAAGGAAAAAAAATAAGATGTTGACTTGTCCAACCAGTTATTTTCCTCACAACATGTCACTGACTGAAGAAATGCAGTAGATATTTTGTCATGAAATTCACACAGTTCATAGTATCTTTCAAATTTAAAAATGCCATTTTGCTTTGCCAATAATGCTGAATAATTTTAATTTCTTGATCAACCACTAAATGAATGTTATTGACAAAATATCTTGCCAGAACAAAGTCTGTTCCAGAAATTGCCATTCATTGTCTGATTTTGGATAGTGTAGGTCTTATCAAGTATCAGGTCAAAACAACTTATCAATATAACATGAAAGATGGATTTAGTAGTATAGTAGAATTTTTTATTATCATATGAACACAGTGTATACATCTGGCCAATCCCTCATCAATGCGCAAGATGTGAGCTCTCCATGATCCCCTTACTGCATGTTATTATGCAATAACATTCTTTAAAAAGGGACATCTCACCTCCTTTAAATAATGCTCTTTATACTGCAGCTCTCATTTGTCTTCAATCTCCCTGCATTGACATACATCAGCAAGAATGGCTTCCAGATGCATTGCACATGTTCATCTCATTTACCACGGCGGTGGATTTGCAGGTCACAGTATTAATAAAATATGTTTCTCTGTTAGAGTAGCTTCTTTAAGGTGATGAAACAATGAGCATTGTTTACTCTTTTGCCCCATGTTGCCTAATGAACATCAGCACCATCTCTGGCAACTGACCTATTCATTCTGTCTTCACAGGTAAAAATCAAACTCTCCCAAGTCAAGAATACAGCATCCATGCAACCTGACAACATCCCAGGCTGCATTCTACATGAACTACAGAATGAACTGGCACCCCACCTAAGTACCATGTTCAGTCATAGCCTCACCTCAGGCTTTGTGCCCACTGAATGGCACACAGCAGTGGTTATCCCACTCCACAAAGGGGGAGCAACCGCAGACCTGGGGAACTACCGCCCCATTAGCCTGACTAGCCTGGTCTGCAAGGCTATGGAACATATCATCATGGAACTTATAAACAATGACATTGGTACTCTCCAAACTCTGGACCCCTACCCAGTTCGGGTTTGTAAAAGGCAGATCATGCCTCCTAAATCTGATAGACTTCTTTGAAGCAGTCACCAAAGCCGTAGATGAGGGTAAGGTGGCTCACAAAGCCTATCTAGCTCTTGTCAAGGCTTTTGACACCATCACCCACTCTGGAATTATAGATAAACTCACTAAACTAGGTATAAATCCCTATGTCACAAGATGGGTTGCCAAATGGCTCACTGACAGAACCCACACTGTGAAAGTAGCAGACTCTAAATCCAACTTCAGACCAGTGACAAGTGGAGTACCACAGGGTTCAGTCCTGGGTCTTCTCCTGTTTGGTATCTACTTTTCTGAAGTACAGGCTAACACAGAACATCTCTGGCTAACAAAGTTCACAGATGAATGTAAACTAGGAGCCATAATCAAAACTCGTAACGATGTGGACATCCTACAAAAGGGCCTCACTGAGGCAGATGCCTGGTGTCAAAGCCATGGCCTCAAGCTCAATGCCAAAAAGTGCATCGTCATCCCTTTTAGTAAAAACTCTGTACCCATGAACTACCACACAGGCGGTAGTCTACTTAATACCGGAAGTGTGATAAGAGACCTTGGGACACAGGTGGACAGTAGTCTCTCCTTTGATAATCACATTGCCGCAGTAGTCAGGAAATCCTTCTACATGGCACACCTCAACACAAAAGGTTTCTCATCCAGGAAAAAAGAGGTCATTGTTTCCCTCTACTCATCACTCATTAGACCCATTATAGAGTACAACGCCCCTTTTGGTATGTACCTCACAAGACATCTACAATAACTGGAAAGGCCACAGAAATACCTCACAAAGAGGATTTTCAGCCTCAAACAGATGACCTACGCAGACTGTCTCAAAAACCTCAAGCTTTACTCCATTGCATATTGCTTACTCAGAAGCAATCTCTGCCTAACATACAAAGCTATGTCAAACCCAGAGCTGTTGGACATGCTCCACTTAAAGAAATCCCAATCCCTCCGAGCTACATGCTCTAGGGATCTAAACCTTGTCACCACAATAAACAGAACATGCTGGAGGGATAGATTCCTGTCCCAGAGACTTCCCATACTCTGGAACAAACTACCTATCTATATCAAACAAAGCTCCTCATTAGCACTCTTCAAGAAAAATCTTGATGATTGGATGGGAGATAGGAAATTCACCTCAGGGATCACTTCTGTGGCTCTGCTCGACAGGGGCACAGAAAAATAATTTTCTTGAGTGGTGAAAGCCAGAGTACCATTTGGCTAGGCTTATATAGGCCCTAGGGCCAATAGCCTAGTACCTACCTTGAACCTATGAACTGAGGGTGAGAGTGAGGTGAGATTAGCCATTATTCAGGCATCAATCCAGAGTGCTTAAAGATTTTTTAAGTGATTTGTGTAGCCTTAACATCCCCATATATACTTGCCTGTGTGTTAGAAGAGAGTTTTCAGTGGACTGCCAGCAAAGGACATTCCTTCACTTTCGCAGGGGATCTAACAATTAATCAGCCCCCACCCCCAAGCACAAGAAATGCTTCCCCCATCTCCTGCAGGGAGATTTCACTTACTCACTAAGTGCACACAAGCCCTCTTCATGCTCCCTTGAGAGGTGGGTAGATGACATTCCTTCCCTTCTGTCCTTCACTGCCTGGCTCCTTCATTGCTAGTGCCTCAAACTGAACTCTGGTCACCTCTGTTGCAGACAGGGCTCAGTCACTCTTAACCAAAGAGCCAGGCAACAATGCAAACTTAGCATCCTTGAGAGCTGTGTACTCATTTTTTTCCTTAAGACAATATGCTGGTTTCTTTGTTTATTATTATTATTATTATTATTATTGTCATCATCATCATTATTATTATTTTGTTTTTTCTGTGGTGGGTACTTCTTTTCACTTAAAATAAAATAAGAGAAGTTCAAATGTTAACACCTTCTACTTATTTTCAATAGTTACACAGTTGTGTTTCATTGCAGCTACTAAACCCATTAAAGATTATAACAAATGTTATTTTCTGCTCCGAGTCCAGTGAAAGTAGGTAAGAGGAAATTCTGACCATTCTACAATGAAATATAAACTCTGTGATTGATACAGTGTCATCATATTCAGTAAATCTTCCTATAACAATAAATGATCAATCAGATTAAGAAAACTAAATTTTTTCTCTCTGAACATTTAAAGAAGATTTTTGTTTATCTACTCTTGTGACTGCCTACATGATGCCCCCTTGGCGGCTCTCACATCCAAGCTATGGATAACTGGTACAGGAGAACATTTAGGCTTGGGTCCTTTTTTGGAGGTTTATGGCTAGCAATTACAAGACAAATAGTACACAGAAAAATGAGACTAGTAGAAGCAAGCTCTAATCCCTTAATGAAGGTAAGATGTACTTATTCATATTCATGGCAAGGAGAAGTTTTTAGATGTCTAGGAGTATGGGCAATACCTTGGAAAAAGTATGGTGATGTAAAGATGTTAAAGGATGATTTTCATAAAAGGAAATACTTGGAGGAGAATTTAGTAAAATAGTCCATGTGTTTTGTGTGTGTGTGTGTGTGTGTGTGTGTGTGTGTGTGTGTGTGTGTGTGTGTGTGTGTGTGTAGCTAGACAATTCCCAGCATGTTCTTGACTAGCTGAATTTGTGATTACAACAGCATAATGATTAAGGGTTATAACTTGACAGGTTGTCATGCATTTTTAGTACACATCTATTTTTAATATGTCAGATGACATCTATTTAAGGCATCACAGGTAACATATGACAATAGGTATCTGTATAAATTAGACATATTTATCAATTAGGCACTAGCTACATAGGACAGGAGAATAACACATAAGTTATCACCTATTAGTTACCAATAGGAGTACTACGAATAGGGATAAAAGATAAGACCTATCCTACTGTAACTTAGCCAAAACAGCTAATGGCACACATTTATGATCACCAGCTCAAGTGAACTAATGAACTGTCTGTTAAAGCATACATAAATAATGCATGTCATGTGAACTGGAGTTAGATCTGAGGAAGCTGTGTTAAGGGTGAAAGATCTCATCTATTTATTTTTTTTCAGAAAATAAGTATTGGTTTCTAAACAAGTTATAAATGTTTGATTACTCTGAAGTCTCAAGTAACTACTGCCTTTTCTTATTGTTTGTGTAGACTTGCATATCTGTGAAATCAGGGCCAGCCCTTTTCCTCATACTACTGCTATTCACCACTTTTCTGGTCTATTCTGATCCTCCCCCTCCCCACAAGAACAATTGCAGCGGTCTACAAAAGACTCTCCCTTATCCTCACACTCTAGGGATCTGTCCTTGTGGAGCCACAGGTGTACTATAGTATTTGTCCACTAGGTGGCAGCCTCTCCTCATAATTCCTGTTTCATGACTTCTTTATTTTCACTATCTCTTAATTACTTATTTATTTGGATATCTGCTTTGATCTATAATAAACTTTATTCTACTCCCCTCTCTCAACTCTAGGCCCACCCCATCCCACCTAATCCCTGTCCCCTGGACTTAACTTCAGCTACTAGTGCTCCACAGATTGGTTCTTGTTCACCCTTAGCCTTCCCTCGGGTCTACCCGCTCCATTCACCCTGCGGGCTCACTCTGCTCCCCTACCCTGCCCCCAATTCCCACCCACCCCGCACCTCTACATTTATACCCTTTAGCCACACCCATCACCCCACCCCATCCAACTAGTAACCTCCTCCCTTCCACACCCACTTCTTACTCCTCCCCTCTTTTCACCAGTACTGTTCCATACCTCCCCTCTCTGTCTCCTCCCAAAATTTATAACTCACATACCTAGTAAACTAGCCATCCACAGCATACCTTCCCTCAATATCCTATCCCACTATGCTCTCAAAAGCCATATCATTCTGTACTCATCTAGTACTGTTCCTCAACATATCCTATATCTACTACCTGACCCTGCCAACTAACTATAACCACACTCCATCCTTTCATACTACTAACCATCTTAACCTACCTGTCTTACATTCACACTTCCCAATCTCTCCATGCTTATACCCCATAAAACACCATCTTTTCTTCTCTTATAAACTTATTACTCCTCACAACTATCCGAACCTTACAACAACTACCTTAAATCTAGCTAAACTCAACCCCATCTCTAAGAAAACAAAGTACTTCCCCAACCTAATGCTATATCTGACATCTATTCTATTATTAGGAGACATACTCCCCAACCCAGGACCATCCTCATCCCTGCCAATGGATAAATCCATACTACTCACCTCCTTAAATGCCCAAAGTATAGTTAACAAAATCCCTAATCTGCATGCCTGGCTTACATATAAGAAACCAGACATTTTGTCCATCTCTAAAACTTGGTTAAAACCTCATATAAAAGATTCAGAAATAATTCCACCCAACTACTCTATAATCAGAAAAGATAGAACAAACAAAAAAGGAGGTGGAGTAGCCCTTCTATACCTATCCTCCTCAACAATTACCCCTTACAACAAACCAACTCCCCAATTCAATAATGCAGAACTACTCCTGGCTCTGCTTCAAGTAAATAAACACAAACACATATGCATAGCCTCCCTCTACATCCCCCCAGGCAACAATATTTCTACACTAGAAGATATCCTCTCCTGGCTTTCCAATAACATTAACAATGAAACTATACTTATGGGTGGCATGAATATTAATTGGTCTGCAATACAGTCTCCCACAAATCCACTTAACATTAATCTTTACAACTTTTCTCAACTGATCAACCCCATAACTCGGCCCTCAAAAAACCTCACCAGTGATAGTATCCTAGACTGGATTAGTCTCCCACCCTCATTGCTTTCACATAGTGGCACCCTGTCTGATTCCCTTAGTGACCACTTGCCCACATTCATACACCGACTAACTTCACCCCTACATCTTACTCACAATTTTATTACTACTCGCTGCCAAAAAAACTTTAACCCCACTACCTTTTCCAACTCTCTAAAAGCAATCAACTGGTACACCCTAAAAACTCTACCCTGGAACAGGCTGTCGCCCACTTTAACTCAACTTTTCTAAACCTCTTAGAGCAACAAGCCCCCATAAAAACAAAATGAATAAAAAACAAAACTGCCCCTTGGCTAACAAAAAACACACTAGTAACTATGCACCTTAGAGATAAGGCATGGTCATCATATCAGAAACATAGGACTCCCCTAGCCCATAACGAATACAAAACACTCAGAAACAAAGTAAAAAAACTTATCATCTCTGATAGACAAAATTACTTCTTCAGAATCCAAAACAACAACAAAACAAACCCTCAAAAATTTTGGAAATGCATATCTACCCTCCTCAATCCCAACAAACCAGATAACCCGAGCCCAGACCCTAACACTCCTGACATAGATTTGGCTACTCAATTCAACACCTTCTTCATTGATTCTATCTCCAAACTAACCTCATCCTTTTCATTTTCAAACCCCACCATATCCCCCACTACACCCCAATCCTCCCCTACCAACTTTTCACCCCTCACCACTGCTCATCCCCCTATCTCCACTCCATCATCAACATTCTCAAATTCTACCCCCTCCCCCCACCATTCTCACTAAAACCTATACCCACATCCACCATAAAAAAACTACTGCAGAAACTAAAACCATGCTCTAATGCCCCTGATAACATTCTTTCTTACTTTCCCAGTATAGCTGCTGAAGCCATTGCCTACCCCATCAGCATTTTAATCAACCATTCCATTCAAGAAAGCTTGGTACCCCAAATCTGGAAAAAGGCTTTTGTTGTTCCATTGCACAAAGAAGGCATCAATAACAATATTACTAATTTCTGTCCCATCGCTATTCTATCTCCTATCTCTAAACTTTTAGAAAATATATTCACCTACAACTCCTACCATACCTCTTAGACAATAACCTACTAACTCCAACACAACATGGTTTCAGACCAAGACACAGTACTATGACCGCACTACTCTCCTTCCTGGAAGCTATGAACAAAGCCTGGGATACAGAACACATTGTCTCTACCCTCCTACTAGACCTCTCTAAAGCCTTTGATACTATCTCCCACAATTTATTACTAACTAAACTCTCCAAGCTTAACTTGTCACCCTCTTCTCTGAACTGGTTCACTAGCTATTTATCCAATAGATATCAGGCAGTGAGATGGAAAAAAGCCACCTCCCCTTTCATCAACACCCCAACCGGTGTTCCCCAAGGATCTATACTGGGTCTCCTGCTTTTCAATATATTCATAAACAATTTCCATAACTCTATCCCTTCAACTAAAATTATCCAATACGCAGATGATTCAACTATAATCTGCTCTGCTACCTCCATCCCCATACTGCTAAATCTTACTCAAGATGCATTCTCAACCACCGAACAATGAATGAAAATAAATCACCTTGCACTCAATGCATCCAAAACCAAAGTAATGGTATTCACCCCCTCTAAAGCTACCTTTTTCAATGCAAGTAATTTCCCTATTACTAGTCACAACAATACACCCTTAGAACTGGTATCTGAGGCCAAATTACTTGGGGTCCAAATTGATAGTCAGCTTAAATTCAATTCCCATCTTCAACTAAATATAGAAAAAACCCACCAAAAACTCAGCATGCTCTACAGACAGAATCGTTATCTTACACCCTCTACCATACTCAATTTATATACCACATTTCTCATCCCATCCCTCCTCTATGAAGCCCCACTTCTAACTAACCTACAATCTTCCCTCAAAACACAGCTCTTCTCTTGCTATATCAAAATTGTCAAGTTTGCTACCTCCCATAAGTCATCCTCACACCACTGTTCAGCTCTCCGCAAACTAAAATGGTTAGAACTACCCAATCACCTCACCTACGTCCAACTGACTCTTGCACACAAACTCCTCTTCAATCCCTCCCTCTGCCCATCCTTTTCCTCTACCTTCAAAATGCACCTCCCTGATAGAATTCTAAGATCTACCAACCAAAACTTAATTGAACTGTATAAACCAATTCATCCCCCTGGAAAAAATCTCTTATCCTACAGTCTTGCTCGTCTCTGGAACTCCTTACCCCCATCCATTCGTACCATGACAATTCACTTCTCATTCAAAAAATCCCCTTCACTCACACCTAATTTCCCAGTGGGAATGCTCCTGCTCCCACCAAACATAATCTCCTCATACTGAGAATTTTCACTTCTGCTCCCCTATTCATAATGAGAATTTCTACTTACTCTCCTAAACTCATAGACCCTGCTCTTGCTTGTATTAGCTTTTTCTGAATACTTAAAGGTACCTTAGTGTAAATATACCCTCTGATGGAAAAGGTTCTCTGTTTCTATATTGAAAGGTTCTATGCCAGCTCATATACCTTTCTCTTGATTGTATTAAGCTACTCATCTTGCATGTATGAAAGATATCTCCAGTGTAACCCACCCTAAGTTGTAAAAGCCTCTCAGTTTCTATGTTGTAAATTGTTTTCAGCGATACAAGATTGTAATATCTGTATATGTTTGTACACTAGTCTATTGTATTTTCAAATCCATAGGAATTGTATAATTGAAACTGAATACCTTATTGTAACCTTGATAATTGTTTTTGGAGCTTTTCTCCCCAGGACTCCATTGAAAACGGGTTCTTTTGGCCCAATGGACTATCCTGGTAAACCAACTGCAAATAAATAAAATAAATAAATAAATAAATATTAGTTACAGTTTATGTTTTTTTTCTTGGTTTTAAGGAGGCTCATCCAACAACTTTAATGCTCATAAAGTAGCAGTTTTCTCCATGGATTAATGTTTTTCCTTAACGGTGGGTGACATCTTAATGTGTAAGGCTGGAAACATTTTGCACCTCAGTGCAAGAATCTGTGCTTATTTTTAATATTCATTTCTATGCTTCTCCCTCTCTCTCTTTCACACTCTCTCTCTCTCTCTCTATATATATACACACACACACACATATTATATGTATATGCATATCGTTTTTATTGTTTTTGTTTGCTTTTCAAGCTTTTTCAGAATATTTATTTCTTATTTTATTTATTTATTTATTTTGCATTTATTTATTTGACACAGGTCCTTTTTCAGCAGAGGCCCGGGAAGAAAAGCTCCAAATACAGTATATATAATTTTCTTGGCATACAGTTTTGTTTACAATGCCATTTTGAAATACATAAGACATTTTCTTTGAATACAGTGATATCAATATACGTAAGACATTTTGAAATAAATAATGCTTCTGAAATACAATAATATCAGTGTACAGTGGTACTTTAGTTTAAGACAATGTAAAAAGTAGAAAGATTTGCATACAGTGTTTCATTTCTGATTTCATGCAGATTATGTATATGATCAAAGGTGTAGAAATCAAAGTTGTTTCATAGGATCTTAAGAATGAGGATTAAGTAGAGTTGGTGTAAGTAGGGGGTTAAGGGAAAGAAGGAATGAGAGTGCTAGTGGGGAAGTAATGGTATGTGAGAAGGGGAGGTGTTTGCGTGCAGTAGAAATCATAAGCATAATTAGGGGTTTACAGTAATGTAGTGCCAATGTGGGGGGATATAAATGTGAAGGATGCTGAGTGGTCTAGGGTCGGGGGATGTAAATGTGGGATTGATAAGTAAGGAGATATGTTAGCGGGATATATAAGTGAAGGGGGATGGACGTGATAGTAGAGCAGGCAGACGTATAGAGGTTTAACCAGGGTTGTCACAGTTACAGAGCCATGATTGCTGTAGGTGAGATTTTAATGCTTTTTTGAAGGAAACAGTAAAAGTAATGTCTGATATTTTTGTGAGAAGGGTGTTCCAGTGTTTGGCTATAGAGTTACTATAGAGGGCTATACTTGGCAGAATTGGTAGGTTTGGACACATCTAATAGAAGTTTTTGATTTGAACGAAGGAGTCTAGTTTAGTGCTAGGCTGTAGCATGTTTTGTAGAGCAGGGGTTTTAGTAAGGTAGCATAGTAGTTTGAGGGTCAGAATAAGCTGATTGTAAAGAGTGAAGTAGGGGAGTTTCAGCCACTTAAATGATTTAAGTGGAATGCAGTGGTGTGTTCTATGAGGGGTATTTGTTGCAAATTAGGGAATTTTGTTGTAGCAGGCTTTGAGCTTGGAGAGATCAGATTTTCTGAGGTTGGTGAAGATTGGTGAGCCATACAGATGAGTGGAGATGAGGTGGGTGTATGCAGTAGTGGCCCTGGTGGAGTCAGGTAGGAATTGCTTGATTCTGTATGGCATGGCAAGTTTCTTGTGTACTTCCATTATGGTATTGGATATATGTATGTCAAATTTCATGTTGCTGTCTATAAACCCCTCAGCAGTTTGTTGTGATTTACAGGAGTTATCACTGTGTTGTTACTGGAGATTATGTCGATTGTAATGTTATGGCTGGCATGATGTGTGGGTGGAAAGATAATTAGCTGAATTTTGTTGGGATTTAAAATTAATTGTGATTCAGTGAGCCATTTTTCTACTGCCAGAAAGGAGGATTGTGTATGTTGCAGCAATTTTGCTATATTTTCTAAAGGAAAGTTGTTATATGATGAGATTTTTTTGTGTAATGGTGACAAGCCCAGAATGGTGTCAGACTAAATAATTTCGATGTAGAAAATGGATGGTTTAAGTGTTCTAGTTCAACTGAGATATTTGAAGCTGTACAAATAATAACGCTATACTTGATTGCTATGTTGAACTCTGATGTTACGTGATAAACGTTGCTTAAGATAATACCTACAAAGTTGAATGAGTTTGCTAGGGCTAAGATTCGGATAAATTGTGAAAACAGAATTTGGTTACCATATCTGATAGAGCAGGCTGTGGGAATGGTGCACACATTATTACTATAGCAGTAATGGGTATGGATAAATGCTGTCACCAGTAGGATATTTTGAGGTCCATTAGTGTAGCAAGATAACGCTTTGATTAGGAGACTATTAACCTAAGACTGACCAGAGGCAAATGTGTCTGCTGATGCTGGTGGGGGGGGGGGGGTAAGGATTGAACTTGCGGTCCTCTCTTTGTATGAGGTGATGGCTATCTGCTGCTTGTGCACACTACCCAGAGAAAAGTCCCTGGTGAAGACTGAGGATCACTTAGAGATGCTTGTTTCCAAAGGGACTGGGACAGTTAATCATGTGACATGAATAAATGGCATGCATAGCAAAGGTCCACTACATGTCAACCCCTTGAATGATAACAATCATGCAGTTGGAGTCATGGTTTTAAGGAAAATCCCTAATCCTCCTCAGAATGAGGGGCACAATCTCACTGTCCAAAACCTTTACATCAGAGAATGAACATGCCATAGAGTGTTTGCCCAGGATGAAAGAATGGGTATGTAGACTGTCCAGGAAGGTAAATGTAATGATCAGAGGAGGACAAGATAAGAAAAAAATGTCTTGGAAACTGGAAAGTGTCTCTCCATGGAAATAGGTGTATACTTAACTGAAAATAAAGGATGTCTAAACTAATATTGTAAGATCAGTGAGAGTGGATGATTTCTGATATTTTAGGGACCACCGTGAAACTCCACTGCCAATCATGAGCAGACAGGTGATCTGCTCTGGTGACCCTAACCAGGAAAAGCCATAAGAAGAAGAAGAAGTTAGATGAAGTGTATACTTCATACAGTGAAGACCATACTTTGGTTGAACTGCTGGAGGAGTTTCCACCTTAAATACTCATTACTGTTGAAAGCTAGTGCTACAATGTACTAAATTAGGTAGGTATGGCTTTTAAAAAACTTAGGAAAGATGAGATTGCTTGTTTGGAAACTGAAGTGTTTGAATCAGTACGAACATGGATATATATGCTACGCAAGTGTGTGAAAAGTAAAGTTAGTTTAATATATTTGCAAAGAAATTCCTATTGTAATCAATTGAGCAAGATGCTCTTGAATGTAGTTGCATATTGCTGGATGTGTGAAAAAAGGTTAGTGAGGTCTTTTGGAACATTTTGGTCATGTGGAAGACTATTTAAGTAATGTTACCTGCAGTATTGAGAAGCATATGCAATTAAACAAAATGTTCATGCTTATAGAATACAAAACAAGTTACAATGTACTCATGGATTAGGAAACTTTGATTTTGTTTTGATACATCTATTTCAATGACTGTAGGGTATAAACTGTAGCAATTGTTTGCAACATTTGTAGGAAGCAGTTTTCTACAGTTTAAGCAGTAGTTTTTTAAAACTAAAATATGAGTGCCATAGTGCTTCTGCAGGCTAGGTATAAACTTTAGCAACTGTTTGCAACATTTGGAGCAAGCAGTTTGCTACAGTTTCAAAAGAAGACATATATTTTTATACTAAAACCATGAGCACTGTAGTGCTCTGTGCAGGCAGGATATTAACTGTGACAACTGTTTGCGACATTTGTAGCAAACAGTTTGCTATATTTTAAAATATTTTTTAGAAATAAAATATGTTAAAGGAGGGTTGGGGTAGGGCACAAGAATAGGACCAGAGTGGCTGGGGGTGGGGATGGGTGGGCCATGCAGCTGGCCACTTGGTTGGTGTGGCAGTAGAATGTCTGTATTATTTATTTATTTAGTTTTGCTCTTCAGTGGAAGACCTGGGGGGAGGGCAGTCATATGTTTAACTGTACTAAGCCAATCACTTACATGTATCATCTTATTAGAATAGAAAAGGATTAAGGCAGGGCACACAAATGGGACCACAGTGGCTGGGATGGGGCGTGGTCAAGCAACTGGCTATTTGTTTGGTGTGCCAGAAGAAGGAATGTCTGTTTTTTCATTTTGCTTATCACTTGAAGAGCTGAGCGAGTAGGGCACTGGTTGAACAAGCCACACTTCTGAACTCATCTGCTAGGTGGTGTTAATTTCTTATATACTTAATTATGTAAATGGTGAGAACTGCAGCTGTCTCAAAAACCAAGCAGATGCATAGAATATCCTGACTTCATTCAAATCCTCATAAACTGACTGAGCATAAGAGCTGCAGAAATTATTTATCTAGCTTTAGCAGTTACTCATCAATGCAAGCTGTTAACAAACCTTGATAGCAGTTACTAGTTCCTGTCAGTAATGCAGTTTAGAAAATCCATGTTAAGACTTGGAACGTAATAAATACTTTGAATTTAAAGGAGAATTTGCAATAATAATTTTACTGCTTAGAATGCCCAAGTAACTTAAAAATCAAGTAATATAAACATATGTTTTTACCGGATGCATTACTTGGTTTTTGTTAAACGTCTCTTGTTGTAACCATGGAATTAAGGAATCAAATTTTCACAGTTCTGTTTTGCATATTGTTATAATCTGAGGGTTTTTTTTCTGCTGTAGCATTGATGTGCTAATTCTAGTGAGTAAGGAATGCTAATGATTATGTTTTCCAGGAAATGGCAGGTCACTCTTCAGATATCTCATTTCAAACCCAGTGCTCCTAAATGGCAAATTAGTGGATGGTAAGGAGTCACCCTATACCTCTCCTTGTGCCTGCTGAATTCTGAGGACCATAGCTGTAATCCCAATTAGTCGGTCACTGTAAATGCAAATTAAAGGGAACCAATATTATACCTAGGATCTACGAATTAGCATGTATGTGTATATATATATATATATATATATATATATATATATATATATATATATATATACACACACACACACAAACACAAACACAAACACACACACACACACACACACACACACACACAGCAAGGAAATGCTCCTTAGCTCCTTAACAAATAAATGTTTAACAGTTTCAGTATTCCCTGTTCTTCTTCTTATTATTATTATTGCCATTTCTTTTTTGAAATGTCAGTACTTGCAAAACTGGATATCAAATTTCTGATAGGGTGCTGCAGTTTAGTCTCTTTCATTGCTTAAAACGGATGTACACGAGTCTCATCATAGTCAGAATTATTAAGAAAACAATGATACATATACAGAAAAAACAAGGAATTCTTAGGAGAGAACAAATGAAATCTTCAAAGTGGTGCAGCATTTTACTGTGCTTCCTGAAACTGCTTTCTTATAAATTATTTTCAGCAATTAACGAATGTGTCAAATAGGGAGATCTGCTCTGTGTTTACATATTTACCATTAAGAAAATTTTCTAACACAGATGATGAGATTTCTTAAATTCTTACCTTTATAGCAGACAAAATAATAAACACTGGTGCAAGGGAAGTCTTGCCACATTGATGACATAGCAGTGCACACATTGTTGTCCTGGCCAGGTTGTCCTGGCTTCCATTGTGAGTACATAAACTGATCTCCATTAGACCATGTTAAAAGGTAAGTGCTGGTGTTGCGATATAAACCAATCCATACACCAGGAGTATTTGTTCCTTTGATTATGTCATTAATAAGGTTCATTTGATTCTTGCTGTGGATGGTCACCAAGTCTGTATAATGGGTTCGACAATAATTCTGAGCCTGGAGCCAGGACATATTCTGGGTCAGTAAAATATGATATTGATATAACAAGGATGGGCAAAAATTGAGTGCTGCACAAAAAACATGATTTTTAATTAATTTTGATCTGAACCACAATGAGTTATAAGAAGTTGCTATTCATGTTGGAAACATTAACACAAAACTTACCTCCTAACAGATAGAGAATCACTCCAATCCTTGCCATGTCTTAAATAAAGCCAAGTTAAGCGGCACAAAATATATATTTCGTTCTCTGCTGAGATGTAAAAGAGAATTGTTGTTACAAAACAATATTCACATCCGCCCTGACTTGAATTATCTTAAATATTTCCTTTGAGAAAAATTGATACTTGTTCATAAATTAGTTTAGAAGCCATTTACTTTTCTTGTGATATTTTTTCTTATGCAGGAAGCTTATCATGATGAGTAGTTTTCAAATACCCACAGGTTGTCACATGCAAAGTGAACGTTGTTTTGCATGTTAAAAAAATGTTCCTGAAAGGTAATTTTGCATGACATGTATTTGTTGTAAGAGGAAGATATGCACATATACTAAGCTTTGCAGATGCCTCCTAAATGAGTGCAAAGTATAACACTACAGCTACATTGTTATTTGCATTGTATTTTATAAAGTCTTTACAATAGATTGTTTTACTCTGTAGATTAATGTTCACTGACTGCCTCTCTTACAGAATACTCAGTCTGATATGGTAGGCAAAAACTGCATGCAATGTAAAATTATGTCTAGTTAGCTACCTTGATATTAAATCTTTATATCCTGTCAGCCTTTTGATGATGTCCTTGCTTGCGTCTTTATTATACAGAATGACAGAATGTGTTTAGGGTGAAGAGCCGAGATGCAGAAGAGAATGCAAATAACAACATGATGTAATGATTGTCACTGCTATTGTCAGGCCAAGTCACATGCTGGAAAAAAAACATGTACTGTTCATTTGCCTTCCTAACTAATTTCTTACCTTTCTACCTTTGAATATAAAATCTTTTATCACATGTTCAAACAGACAGTCAAGTTTTCTGTCTGAAAACATTTTATATGTTGTAACAGGCTTCACAAAAGAATTACGTGCTAGAGGTGCCATACTCATTTTGTAACACCATAGACTGTCTCTAGTGTCTGCCCTCCTGCCCCATGGTCACCTGAGAGAAAAGCCAGCCCTGTGGCAATAAGTGCTGATATGAAATACTTGAAGTGTACTTCTCTTTGATGTGCCCTGTTATTGGAGGGGATCCTGACTCGAGCTCTTGACATCTGGGAATGCACTTTATAACAACAGAGAAGCAGCATACATTAGTCTTTGAATTAATTATGAGAAGCAAAATTCAGCTTTGTTTTTTCTGGACAAGCGTTTTGAAATTCTACTTTGACTTTTATCTGATGGTACACAGAATGTTAAATTAGTGCTCTTATGTGGTAATAAAAAAAGCTGTTTTGAAATAGGCAAACTGCTCTTCTCTGTGCTATTTGTGGGGTGGGGTTCCAATGGAGCTATGAAATTTTGTTTTGCGTCTTTTAACAATGGAGAACTGACTATTAAATCTTCACATACCAGCACACATGCACGCACGCGCTTGCACACACACACACACACACACACACACACACACACACACACACACATATTAGCATAATGCTATTGGACACTGCAAGACACTGCATTTTCGAATGCCTGAGGAGACTTACATTTAACACTCTACTTTTGAATTAAAAGATTGCAACAGTATGTAACAGTACACTGACAACAAGGTTTTCCACTTTTGGTGTTACATGTAGAATGCTGAAGTACTGTAAGTGTGCCTGATAATGGCATTACTATAGCTGGGACCAGAAATGATGCAGTCAATGGCACAATCAGTGAAAATTACACAGAATGATTATTGCAAGAGAATAATGTAGCTGATGTTCTTATAATGGGTTGATATAAGTTAGGGTTCATGTATTTCAAGTGCATAATGCATTTTCTCAGGAGATCTGGAAGGAACAGTGAGTAGCCATATGGATCTTAATAATAAGCTCTGTCATCTGAGTCCAACCTGAGCAGTTATACTTAGCTTGTAAGACTTAGTACATACCTTTGATGTGAGGAGCACATGCTATCATTCACCATTATCATATGCTATTAGTCTACATATCAGGTGCCCCTTCACCCGCCAATATTATTTACTCCATATCCTCCCAGACTCCTGGAAACATTGTGCAGCCTGTAGGAAATTAGTAAAGTTCCTGTACTCTGACATCTAACACTTTTTATCAGTCACAAACCTCACAATTTTCCAGCAGATGCAAAAAGAACAGCTGGAGTTGTAGATGTCCTACAAATTCCATAGGAAATTAACAGTCACAACTACTAGGCACATAAAAACCTTCACGTTTGCTTTAATTTTTTCTGTTTCCTCCATATTGGTCATGTCATTGGATTATTTCCTTTTTATTTGCCCCACTCAACCTTTGTATGTCTTCTTCCTTCTTTCCACATACACCATTTATTATATTTTCCTTGCCCCTTAAATTATCTTCATTAATTAAAAATGTAATAATCTACAGACACAGTTCTATAAGAGTATCTCTCACTAGCCACTGGCCAGAAACGCCCTTTATTGGTCCCATGAGACCTTCTCCCACCAGTAAGAATAATTGGCCTAGTGGATCTCACCATTTACCAATTCTTAGTGAAACAGTGCAACAAATAAGTCAATTTGGACTGGTATTAACAGCGAAAAGCATAATTCAATAGCTTGTGGACAAAGGACTGCAAATTTGGACTTCAACCCTAATCCTGCAGATTCGGACATTTGTTTCAACCACAGGAGTTATATTCCCATTTTGAAGGACTGGCTTACTGAAGCCATATGTTTGAACAATGAGAGACAAAAAGCAGGTACTCTTTCTAATAATAACATTCATACTCTATTAGAAGAATTTGACTATAAACTTTTTAAAATCAAGTGCCTACAACTTGACAATGCTTACTTTGCAGAATGTATAAAAGAACACATTGTTCCTAAGGGGGTTATGGATGTGGCGCTACCCCAGTGGCTTAATAGCAGGTTCTGACCTGCATAAAGAATTAATGACTTTGTTTGATGATCATGAAGTTGAATACATGAAAGTTATTGTAAAAAGTAATGAAATGGTTATTAATGATTTGATTGCTAGTGTGTCAGAACTTGATAAAAGCATTTGTGAACATATACACTATGATGACTTTAAATATGAACACTTACGTGTATTTCATAGCATTGATCAGTTGTCTGCCTCCATTAAAGCCCATAAGGTGAAAAAACTTAACAGAGACAAATTTGATTATGGTGTGGGTTGGGGTACCCTTCACAAGAATGGGGCAATAAGTTCCCAAACCATGTTAATGATTCTGAAACTAACTGTGATTTTTATAATGAAGCATCAAGTGTTTTTTTTTTAGACCCCCTGGGATTTTCCTCCCCTGAGACGCTCAGAGAAGTTAAGGAACAGAACATCTGGTCCGGACCAATCTTGGGAAGCAAATCTGGGGAACATACAACCTCCCAGTACTCAATGGAATATGAGAGGAAAGTTTAACCTGAGGGGGAGAGGGCCTCAGAATCAAACCTGGTCCAACAGGAATTAAATGATGATTTTTTTTACCTCTATTATTAGGTGACAGTATTGACTGTATACTACCCCACTGTCACATTATTACTAATTCAGAGGGTGAATTTAAAGTATACCATTTTTCCAATGCTTCAGTTGAGACTGAACACTGTGATTTGTTTGCAAAAGGTTTCACTTATGTGCCAGCACAACCCATAGACCTTTCTAACATATTAATAGACCTAATGTTATATACACGTAATTGAATTTCAAGGTATTGTTTCAAAACTCGTCTTCAGAAGACTTCATTAATCCTTTGGCCATGTCCAGTACAAATATCCCGCCACTTCACCCTATCATTCAACTGTTTGAAAGAATATGCAAATTACATATTTACAAATTTTTAAGGACTAACTAACACAAACAGATGGAGAAAAATGTGTATGACGTTTTACATGATATCAAAAGAGTACTGAATTCAGTTAGAATAATGAAAACTGATAAGGGAGGGGAGTAGTCCTTATGAATCAGGATGATTATACTAAGAAGATGTTATATATCCTAGAAGGGAAGGCCTATACAAAATCTTCTATCAATGAATTACATGTAGCATACAACAAAATAAAAAATGTAGTTACAAGATTTATTTATTGAGAGTTCCATGACCATTGTTTTTTAAATTATTTAACTGTGTCACATCCCAGGATATCAGTTATGTCTGGGTTACCCAAACTGCATAAAAACCTTGAACAACCACTGATGAGATCCATTGTAGATGCTAAAGGCTCCATTACTCACCCAATTGCAACATTTCTTGATATTAAGCTCAAGGAACTGGTGTATAAGGAATCCCATATTTGCAAAGACTCATGGCGTTTTTTACAACTTATTAACAACATCCCTTTTAAAACCTCCTATGTCCTTTTGAATATTGACATTAAGGATTTGAATTCCATCATTCCCCACAGCAAAGGGTTGGATTGGTATTCGGAATTTTTGTATGAGAAAGGTGTTGAACATAACAATGTCCAGGTATATACGCAATTACTTGAACTTGTTTTCAGGAATAATTTTTTTTATTTTGATCATGAAATATATTTACAAGAGGAGGGGCTGGCAGTGGGAGCCTTTATGCCAATATTGCAGTCATACAATGGGAAAAGAAATTTCTTTTCACTTGCTTTTTATTTAAGTACGTAAAATGTTATACTCGCTTCCTGGATGACGTTATTATTTTATGGGATGTTCCCTCTGAATATATTAAGGTTTTAATTGATTATATGGATTCAACTACATCATTTTTGAAATTTACATATAATTATGGTATGGAACAGTAACCTTTCCTAGATATCTTTTTAATCAAGGATTATGTCAACAACAAATTTGTGTCAAAAGTGTATAGAAAGGAAATATACTCCAATTCCTTACTTCAATATTCTAGCACACATCCTCAAAAACAAAAGAAAGTCACCATTAAAAGGCAAGTTGTTAGGGCAGCCTGGATGGTCTCCAATATGGAGGATTTTTTAAGTGAATGTGATAACCTGAAGTGTATGTTTGTAAGTAGAGGTTACCCATACAAGTTTATTATGGATATTATGTTGGAAGTAGTTAACAAAAGGGAGAGAGGTTTCTTTAGTCCTTTATTATCCGACCTGGACACCAACATAGTTACCTACAGCAATACATCTCATTTAACTAAGGACAACAATCAAGAAGAGAAAAGGGACTATAAGACCTCTTTTATCACTATTTACACTAATGACAGTTACACATTAAGGAAAATCCTTGAGAAGAATTGGTCCATATTACACCATGAGAAGGCTGTTAGACCATATATAGGTACTCAACCAACTATGGTATTTAAGAAGAGTATAAATCTAAAAAAAATTTTTTAAATGAAACCAAGGGCAAAGAGTAATGGTGGCTATATGAGAAAATGTGCAATGTGTAATTACTGTAAACACATTAAGGAAAGGAATAGTTTCCAGATTAATAATTTTGAAGTAAGGATTCACCAGAAGTATAATTGTGCCTCTGAAAGGATTATCTGTTGTGCTTTATGCAACTGTTGCAGTTGTTTTTATATAGGTAAAACTGATCGTAAGTTAAAAAATCGAATCTATGAACATTTATACAACATAAAATCAAAAAAGGACACTAATGCACTTAGCAAACATATAATGGAAAATGTTGGACATTCCTTTAATTTTATTATTATTGACAACATAAACACAGAACTCCATGGTGGTGCTTGGTCACTATTATTAGAGAAGAGGGAACAATACTGGCAGCTGCGATTTAATGCATCCAGCTGGCCAGGCTTGAATGAGCACATTTCTATTAGTTCCCGTTTAAAACTGGAGGCCTTAGAAAGATAATATAATAAATAATTATTCATGCATATTTTTAACTAAATTTTAAATACATATTTATATTTATATACATTACTGTGTTATATGAATTTTTATCATATTTATTGATTAACACATTGATCAATGTCATTTTTATATAGAACTGTAGCATTTAATATGTGTTTCTCTTTAGAGGGGGTTGTGTCATTTTAAACAATTGATTAACTGGTCATAATGTTTTTAATTTTCAGTATAAAATGTATTAGAATATTTATTTATTTATCTGATGAAGTTCTGAAGTGGTTAGGACGAAAGCGCTCATCTGTTGGTTTAAACTATTGGCTCAATAAACTCCAGTATTGGTTTTATTGAATTGACTTATTTGGTGCACTTTTTCACTGTGAAGTGGCATTTCCTACTACTTCAGTTTGGCATTCATGTGTTTGCAACAGTTTTGGCATTTATTGAAGTATTTATTTATTATGTTGTCAGACTGACAACAAAATAAATAAATAAGTAAATAAAGGCATTCCTTGAATGTAAATAAGGAATGTGTTACACATCCGGTACGGTTGTCTTTGCCCGTACATAGACTACAGCTGCAGCGGCTAGGCTTTTCAACCGTATTGCACTATGTCAAAGTGCCGCTGCAGCCATTTGGGTTTGGCGATGGAGCTCGCAGGGAATTGTCTTGCGGGCTACATGCCAGAATCCAAATAATTATCATTCAGTATATTCATAATTTGTTGTGCAATATCACAATTTTCTTTTTCTTATATAGCCACCAAAATTTGCTGGAGAGCTTGGGATGCTTTCTGTCCCCTGTTGGGACTTGCCCAGCACAATCTAGGTATGCCCTGTTCTATTTATTGTTCAAGCATGCAATTTTGGTACTGGCCTTTGTAATGGTTTAAGAATGTTGAGTGACTTAGGCTTTCTAAGCCAGCTGGCACACCAAAACTTTAACCCTGTAGCTGCAATTTTACAAATCAACCACATTTTCTAGACTACCTCATTCCACTTCTAAATATGTGTTATTTCTCCTGGAGCTCAGTTTGGGCCAGGTCCACCACCTTCACCAAGATGTTTCTATTTTATCCCCTTTTTTCCTTCTATGATCAAGATTTATTCCTTGGTAAAATCTCTTTAAAAAAGAATAAGAGGATTTTCTTTATCAAACTATTCCACAGTTATTTTTTCCTAATGAGACAAGGATATTTAACAAGCATGAAGAAGCTATGTTCTATGTGAAACCATGAGATTATGGATTGTAATTATTCTTTGAAGAGGCATGTTGAGAAAAGCAGCTGAAAATATTGTTATATAAAAGAAAGCAAAAGATAACTAACATTCAAGAAATAAACCTATATAAAATAGATTAAGGAAGCACTTATATACACAGTCCACCTATTTAATGTATTTATTTTCTTATCAACATGGAAAGTGACGTGAATTCTGAGAAGAAATAGTTGTTTCTGTTCATTATTATTGTAATAGATTTGTAGTTCTCACTGTTTTGAACAAAAAGGAAGCCAGTTTCATAATGTGAATAAAAGGATTTATTTCAATATTTACTTAATCTGTTTACAGTATAGTGCGATTTCACTATTAAGTTATAGAAGGGCCATTCTCATATGTCAGTATGTACATTTCTGGATTAGTTTTATTTTCTTTAAATATATTTTAGAAACATTATTATTATTTTTATCATTGTTATTATTATTATTATTATTATTATTATTATTATTATTATTGTATGCCATTTAAATTGGATTTAACCAGCTTCAGAAATACATTCCTTTCATGCTTCAGTGCAAAGTTCACATGGTTTGATTGTTTCTGAGACCCATAATGCACTATGCTTGCCTTGAGAGTATCTTTACCTTTGTGGAATGTGTGGCTTGTTACCACTTCTTGTTTTGCTACAGCTGTAACTTCAGCAGGATGAATCAGGGGTTCTAGGTTAAGGAGAAATGCGGACAATGAAGTTTTACATTTTTTTAGCAATGCTCATGGTTTAAATTCTTTATAGTTACTTATTTATAAGGTAATGTGAGTATTAATATTTTAGGGTGCATGACATTAAATCCAATAGGGTATCGTTACAATAGCAGAAAAAAAAAAATTCAGTGGGGAGGGCACTATAGAGCCTAAGCTAGGCTCAGAGCTCTCAACAAAGGGTAGAGAAAAAAGAAATTGATCAACAAGTTCCAGGTGGAAAAAAAAACCAGCATGAAAAATCACTGGGTGAAAGACAATGAGAAAAGAGTGTATCGGCTAGCAGAGTTTAAAGCTGCTCTACAGGAAGAATAGCTTTGTAAACTGTTTTAAAAAACTACAAACCAACTTCAAAATTAAAATACAAGAAAGCCAGTGACAAAGTGAACTACACCACAGATAATAACATTTGTTGTCACTAGACACACAATACACCACTCTAGTTTAAAAAAAAAAAACTGATGGCAGCTGATGATGCAGGTCTAATGAGGGAAACAATAGGCAATCAACAAAGAAAAGTGAATAAGAAGAAATAAATAGTTTAGAACCTGAATGAGTTTAGCAATGAAATCAAAGGTGCAGGAACTGTAGCATGCTGACAGTTCAGTGTGTGTATGCAAGTGTCTGTGGGTTAGGGTTAGCTTAAAGGGTAAGTAAAGGGAAAGGTTTACTGTTTGGCATGTTTTGCGTTGTGGGTGCTTTTTGTCCTTTTAATTTGTGTAGCCCCCATATCCAGCTTACTCGTGCATTAACCGTAACTCTAAACCAAAACCTACCCCTAACATAAACCTAATCCTTTATAGAATACATACTAATTCAAAACCTCTTATTCTAGCAAATTTCTCTGTTTGTAAGATAAGGGCTTAAAATCTGCCCCTGAATTTGGGTCTTTCTGCCCTTATGCTTTTTGTTTTTGTCCAAATTTCTTACTCTTAAGAAGGTGAAAGGTATGAAGCAGGTTCTTTTTTTTCCCCCCAAAAAATGTTATTAATACCAGAATCCAATAACAACAAACAAACATATAAAGAAAACCAAGCTAAAAAAACAGGATTTTTTGATAATCCCCAACAATTATAAATGTAATAACCTGAAAAGACAACATTGACTAACACTAAATAAATGTGCTCCAAACTATGTCTGCGACATACAATGTTTCACTATGTCCAGTTTTGCTAAAATGCCTATGGATGTTAGAAATGTTTTCCTTGCTCCAGTCCTTTCTAGACCAAAATGTAAAACTCATGCTGATGTTATTGATACCACCTCTCTTATGTTGCATACATCCAATTTAGGAATACTTATAACATCCTCATTATAGAAAAACAGCCAAAAGGACCAGCCTGACAAGGGAGGTGTAGATCAGAGTACAACTGATGTGTGCTGTATCTTTAAGAAGCATGTCAAGGCTGTACATGCATGTATAAATTTCAGACATGTGCAATCCCTAGTGCCATTTTGTAAGAACAGCCACAGCGAGAGCTTGCATGATCACAGTTGTTAGTTTGTATATGTCATTTAAGTTAAAGTCAGTAATCTCCTATACTGATGTGTTAGTATAAAATAAAGCTGCTTGAACAGAACCCACAGAGACTCTTCTACTGTGTCCAGAATAGGAGAGTGGCATGGTGTCAGAACTGGGATTGAAGATTATAAAATCCAGAGCCATGAGGTACAAAGATGACAGTGAAGGTGAAACTAAGAGAAATGAGCACAAAAAGTGCCAGAAAAAGAATCACATCTAATGAGAAGTACATTTACTTGATGGAAAAGATAAAAAGGGACATAACAAGGCCACAAACTGCATTATTAAGCAAGAAGAAGGCATGAAAAGATTAACTAAAAGGAAATGTTTAAAAATAAAGGTATACGATAAAGTTATTAATTGTAAATAAAAACGAGCATGTTTAAAGCAAAATGAGTGCATTTCAAGTAAAACTGGGCATGCTCAGAGTAAAACAAGCACAAGAAAAGTACATTAAGCATGAAAAGAGCTTAAACGAGCAAAACAAATATAATAAGGGCAAAAAGGGCACATTAAGCAGAAATGAGGTTTGGAACAGACCAAATTGTCCAGGGACATCTTGAAAGTGGGGCTAAGTAAATACTGTAGCAGGAATTAAGAGGATAAGGGGAGGATAGGGTTAAATGGGTAGGAGAGATGATTGGGAGGAAATGAGGTAAGGGTAGAGAGGGGCTTAAAATATTTTAGGCAAGTGTTACTGGGGTAGGAGTCACATTTTTGGCATGAACTTGCTAAGGCATGAGTTACGTCTGAGACGACCTGTAGGTATTCCTGTCAAACATGTAGGCCTTGGGGTTATTGCTTGGTGGTTGTTTATAGGGGACAGGTTGGTTGGTATGTGTATTTTTTTGGGGGGGGTTGTAGTGGTAGGGGGGTGATGGGTTAACTATGCTTGGTGGGTCTATATTAGAACATCGAATAGTTAACAGTTCGAATCACTAAAGTTTGACCTTTAGTGATCGAACTGTTAAAACATCGAATGTTCTGAAAAAAAAAATAAATACAACAACAAAAAAAAAAAAAACTAAACAGTATAGGCAGGGGGTCAAGTCCCCCTGCACCCCTCCCCCATTACTTAAATATACCAACTCCGAGACTTCACTACATTGAAGTAAACGGAAATCCCTCCTTAAGGAGATTTCCATTTACTTGTTCGATGTTCTGCAGTTTCACTATTCTTGTGTCGACAATGTCAGATTCGACATTGTCGGCTTTCGAGAATTTAATATAGACCCTGCTAGGCAGTCCATGTGTAGATGATTGGTTCAATGCATTAATTAAAAAAAAGGGGAGGGTGAGGAGCAACAGAAGAGAAACACTACCATGGTCAACAACTTTGTGAGGACATACACTCAGCGAAGGACTTGTGTGCCACTGAGAGTGGGCATTGGATTTAGTGGGTTACAGGACTAGACAGTGTTGTAGAGTTATGGGCAGCAAAGACATGAGCATTTATAACCCTCAGACTTATTGCTACTGAGGCTGTAGTGCTTTTTGCCAGATCACAGTATCTCAGTATATTTACTGTCCTATATCAGCTTTGGCTGAGTTTGGGAATCGTTGGTGGAGGGGGTCTGAAACAGTCATTGCCTGAGGTAGTTTACACAGCCAAGCCATAAATGGCTTTTCATGGGCTCAGAAAAAAATGTAAAGCATTGTGGCCTCTGCACATGTGCTGTGTGGTGCTAAAGAGCTCTGAAGCATGGCTGTACTATAGCATGGGTGACTTTCATAACAGGCATTCCTCTCAGCTGTCCTGATTTGTGTGAAGGGGATTGGGGCAAACCTACACTGTTTTTACTGCTTCATGCTTTGGTTTACTGTGTCTATGGGCACATTTGTGTGTTTGGTGTGATCACGGTTAACAAAAGGATAAATAGCAGGTGATTGCCACAGGAGCATGAAAATAAAGATTCCTAATTTATTTGGTGCCAGGCTCACATCCGCTAATCGTAAGGGGCCTCTTGCATGCCATTTTCTGTATGGAGACTGTTCTTGGATTGTCATGCTGTTTGGCCATTAAGGAAACTGAAGTATTTTATTTTATGTTGCTGCATCTCTTTTTATTTGGTGTGATGTATACATCCTAGAGGGCTGCATGGGTTGGGACAAAGATAGCGTTATGTTTTGAGAGTCAGGTCTCATCTCTGTGGTGGTTGTGATCTCTTGGTGTGTGGCGGTGCAGTGTGTTTGTCGGTGTGGTATGTGCCCTGTGTTTGAGAGTGTAGTGGGATGCAGTGGATTCACAATGGTGCCTAAAGTTCAGTTTGTTTGGCAAATATTATGGTTTCTATTGTTGGCTTTGTGGTCTGTTAAAAGTACAGCAAACAATGGGAAATGTGGTATTCCAGGAGAATGGCGTCAGTTGCGAGTTTCAGATGTCTTTCTGGCACTGCTTGCCGCCTAGGTTCATTTGCTGTTCATTTCTCTTTTGGACTCATTGCTGGCTTAACAGCTAGTCCTGTGTCTTTTTGCAGGTTGTGGAGATCCTGCCCTTGGTGGTTCAGGTACAGGCGCATTTCAGTTAAAGGGGGTTGGGGTCAGTAACAGCTGTTAGCATGGCATGGGGACCAGAGCAAATAGTGTATAAAAAAGAACAAATGGTGCATAAAAAAATAAAATAATAAAAAGACTGTACACTTTCATAATAGTATCTACTAGGACAGCAGAGCTTTGTGGGGCAAGTCACTGTACTGCTGTTGCTGCCAGCTCATGCTACCCATAATGTGTATGAGTAGAAATTTGAATTTCTAGAGACTCATGCTAATAATTTGCTAAGTCTGAGGAGCTGGGACTTGGAGCATTGCTTGTAGCCTGCGTGATGTGGTTATAGTTGCCGTTGGTTGAATCTACATCTCACTAAGAGTTTTCTCACTAAAGGAACTGTGGGTGGCTGCTTGCAATGCTCCTTGTATTGGCCTCTCACCGACTGATGCACAGATGTGCTTGTGGTGCATGATTAGGGTTGGTTAAACCTAGGCTGGGCAACTCGGTTTTTAATTATTCATAGAGAAAGTACTGAGCTGCATTTTTTACTTTGCATTTGATAAGGACTAATTTGATAAAGATAGGAAATGCAGAATCAGGAGGTGCTATTACTCATGAGAATGTTTTGCTCTAAATGGCAAATAATTTGTTTTTTGAAATTCCATTGAGACATTCCTATATAACAATAAAGAATATGGGACCTCTGTGTGTGTGGGTAGGGCATGTTTCGAGTTACTGGCATTGGGGGTGGATTGGGGGTGGGGTGAGGTGTCGTCTTAGCTTGCTGTGTTTCTGATACTGGATTGGGGCTACATACCTTTCTACAGTACAGAATTCCTCACACTGTTCTGGTTTGGCCTATGTTTTGACTGGCTTTTCATGAAACGGTGGTTGTTTGGCTAATCATTGTTAAATCAGGTGGGTTGAGGTCATGACAGACACTTGAGTCTCATGCTTAACACCTTTCAGGCATTCATGGGAAGCCAAAACTCATTATCACAAGGTTGCATGCGCAGCATTTAAAGTGTTCAAAGATTTGGGCCATTGTCCTCTAATTAGTTACGGTTTTATGCAGATTTCTTTTTCTAACAGGTGAGAGGTATGGGTGGAGAGTATTTGATTGGAGTTTTGTGAGTGGAATGGGCTAGCACTACTTTGATAGGTGGATATTTTCCATTAGCTTTGATAGGTAGACAAATCATTAAAAAAAAATGATGACAGAAAATTGATATTCAGATGTCGTACCCCATCACACAAATGCAAAACCTGTTTTATCAACTATCTAAGTTTGTAAGAGAAGAAACTGGCATGCTAACAAAGTAATGGTGCACCAAGCTGTGGTGTTGCATTAAGGAAGCCTGCTCAGGCACATACTACTGAGGTTAAGTTTTCCTGCCAGGTTTCTTTCTGCATAACAACTATTGGTGGGGGGAGGAGGAGCCATGGCTGTGCCTTGTCATTTGTAATGCAGGTGACTGTAATACCTTCAGATCAGTACATGGAATCCTCATTAAACATTTAATGGCCATATAGGGGGAAGGGGGAAGTTTGACAGAAGGAGATCTTGCTGGTAAATGTCCAGACTTCTTGCTCTCAGAGTGGTATGGCACTGCTAATTTCTTGGTAGGATAAGTTGTGACATTATCCCCAAGGGTATGGGGTGCAATGAAGGAGATTTCCATTGTTTTTTTTGGGGCTATCCGTGAATTTGCAAAATGTGGTGAGCACATGAATTGTGATGTTGTTCAGCTCTGTGTTTAGCAGTTCATTGCTTATGGGTTTAACTGCAGGGTGACCGGTGGTGTTGTATAAATCAATTCCTGCGCTTGGTAATTGGAATGGTTCCCAATGAGAAGATGTCTGTTCGCACACTGCAAGTAACAGGTGATTGTTGCACATGCGCAGTGCTATGGTAATGGCCGTGGTGGGGGGTATGGTATGGTTGGAGTTGGTCACACTGTTCAGCGAAACAGCAGTTGTTCCGGACTAGGTCGCATATCTTTCTACGGTACAGATTTTCACAGAATGTCTAGATTTTGCTTCATATTTTGGTCTGCTTTTCATAACATTGTGGTTTTCTGGCAAGTTAGTGGCAAATCATTAACTATTAAAGTCAGAAAGCTACAGACATTTGAGTTTCAGATGGCATACCATTTAGATTAGTGATAAGTCATTGACGAATGAAGTTATGTTTGGTATATGATTCAGAGAGTGGATATAAAAAAAGAAAAAAAAAAGTTTGTTTAGCATTGCTCTGTTTCAGGGTGGTACAACTTGTCCCTCCATTGCTTTCATTGCTGACAATTACTAGCATATCAAGGACTAACGTTAGACGTGAGACACCGGGGGGCTATGGCATACTGCTTAAGGCATTTACTTTATTGGCATAAAATACAGCCTCTGATTTTGTATGGAGTATTTGGATAGGCTTGGTCTGCCGAACGACGAAAGTTGGTCGGAATTGGATATCTGAGGGAGTTGATGATTAGGGTAGTTCATTGTTTTTGGTATTTCAAAATAAATCATTCTGATAGGCAAGTTACAGGAGGTCAGTTTATATAAAATTAAGTGGCATCTCTACCACTGGGTGGGTGTGCTGTTGCTTCAGTCACTGCAGGGGTGGCATAACACCATTATTGTTTTAGTATGTTCTTTTATTGGAAGCAGAAAAGGTGTTGGGGGAATATGGCAGAGGGCTCTTGGCAGCACTCAGTGCTATGAAAATTTGGTTGGGTGTGTAGAGAATTTGTGTAGCCCCCATATCCAGCTTACTTGTGCATTAACCATATTTACTCTTTTTTTTTCTGTTCTGTTGCAGATCCACTAGTGTGATCCACCAGGAGGCCACATATCAGTGGGGTGAGTGCAGAGTTGACATTGGGGCTGGTATCTGAAGTGCGGCAATGAGGTCATAGAAGGATGAGTATGATGTGGGCATCAGTTGGTGGCATGATGGTGATGAATTCTGCTTGGCTACATATGTGGCTCGTAGGAGTGGTGCACCAGAAGGTCGCAGGTGATAGTACATTAGTTGCTCATTATGACATGAAAAATGTGGTGCAGTTTGGGAGTAGCATGGAGGCAAGTGAGGCTGAGACGGTACAATGGCAGGGCAGAGTGAGTTGGGGGGCAGTTTATGGGGAGTTTGGAGTTGTCCACATGTGGGGTGGTGGTGTGAGAAGGTGATGTTGAATAGGATGATGGGGGCATGGTGGTTTAGGTTGAGTTTTTTTTCCCGCTCTGGGGAATGGCATTACAGATGGGTTGCTCAGTGTTTGGTGCTACGTTAAGAGTTTAGCATGGTGCATCATTGGATTTGGCATCAGGAGTAGGTAATCAGAAGATACACCTGACCTGGCTCCTTGTAAGGCTAAGGGAAAGGTTTTGACAGAGCATTGTGGTTGGATGAGGGTTAACAAGTTGTGGTATTGCTTTAAGGTCATGCATGGAAAGAAAAGCTGCAGGAAGGAAGTCAAGCCTGAAGTTGCTTGTTGGCTAGTTTACTTGGGTCCTTTGGTAAGGATTAGGAAGTGGGTGGATGGTTTATCATTTTTAATTTGTTTCACATGTGGCATCTAAAATCATTGGGCAGTAAAATGGGGTTGCAATGTGGCATGATGGTATGCAATTTCTTCTGCGGGGTTTTCAGTGGACTTAGTGTTTGGTTGTCTAGTTGGCTGGTAATGCCCTTGGAATAGTTGGGAGGTTTTCATTGATCATGAGGTAAGGATTATTTAGTTCATACGCATTGGTTATACTAGGTCATAAGATTATGGTTTGCTACCTTAGCATAGGAGAGGGAGCAGTTGTTTCTTTTTAGCTGTTTAGGTAACTGGCTATTTTCGTTAGATATTTGATAGGGTTTTAGGAGGTGATTACTCAGATCCAGCTTGGTTAGAGATGCTGGGTTACACCGAATGATGTTCGACCTAATGCCTTAATGGTGGTTAGGTTACTGGAGGTTTGGTCGAGAGAGGGGGAACAGCCTCATCAGGCTAGTGGGCAGAGAAGAGGGTCAGCCTTCCCCCCTTCTGTTTCCCCTCTGGTGCTGGATGTTCAATTGAATAAGTTGGGAAAGGAAAGTGTGTGGTTGTGTTGCTTGATAAGTAAATAAGCAAGTGGAGGTAAGCTGCTTATTTGGTGTGTGATTTAATAAATGGTAACTGAAGTGAGTGGTGTACGTTGCTTCATAAGTAAGCGAATGGAGGTATGGATGCTGCAAACCGATCAGGATGAGCAGAGTCACGCTGTCCTATGTTAATGTTACATGGATGTTATCTTCACCTATATCGTGTTTTGGTTCAAATTAATAAATATTGGTTAACATTCATGTTTATGGAAGTTAATAAAGGTCAACAAATGTAATTCAGTGTGATGTGTTTATTGAAGGGGACCGGGACAAATAAAGCAAGGTAACTGCATGTGTTTGGCAAAGTGCTATGTTTTGGCATAACTATGACTTTGTATTATATCAAGGGCATAACTAAAGTTATTTGAAGCATCTCAAGTGTGTAAAAGTGCTTACAGTGTGTGCTTATTACTATGGATGTATTTTGAAAAGCTTATTGTGTGCAAAGTGCAACTATTTCATTTAATACAGTCAAAGTATAGCCA
Source organism: Protopterus annectens (assembly GCF_019279795.1). Taxonomy (NCBI): domain Eukaryota; kingdom Metazoa; phylum Chordata; order Ceratodontiformes; family Protopteridae; genus Protopterus; species Protopterus annectens. The sequence continues at coordinate 610,714,349 of NC_056743.1, forward strand.
TTTTGAAATTTTATTTTGTGCTGGGTGTGTCTATTCACAGAGTGCCGCCATAACAGAGTGTTTCTTGCACTGTAACGAAGTGCCTAGCAAGGTGGCGCCACGTTGGGGACATTTCAATGTGCTGCATGCAGTTATTCGCAAAGTGCAATTACTTAAAAATGTTATTGAGTTTAGGGCAATAAATGACTGGTTTATTCACATTGTGCAGTTATTTGAAAAGCTTTAAAAAATGTTGATAAATGACTTTCACATTGCAAAAAAAAAAAGAAAGAACATTACAAGAGTATTACAGTGCCCGAGAGTTTATTTCATTCACAACATAAAGATGTTTCTTAAAATGATGACAGATAACTTTAGCAATGCTAAACGACATTACAAGAGAGTTAAAGTGCCCAAGAAGTTTATTTTGCAAAGTCCAGTTATTCAAAGGTATTACGAGTTGATCCTTTAGCATAATTTTGAAAAGCCCTAAAGGTATAAAATTCAGAAGCACAAAGGCATTGGACAAAGTTACAAATACTGGCATAAGTTTGGTATATATGTATGTGTATATGTTTGTGCTTATTTTTAAAACCCTTCACTGGTATGTGTTAATATGGCAGACAGATTTTGAATGCTCCTACCATTTGTGCTGTATCTTTAAGAAGCGTGTCAAGGCTGTACATGCACGTATACATTCCAGACATGTGCAATGCCTAGTGCCATTTTGTAAGAGCAGCAACAGTGAGAGCATGCATGATCCCAGTTGTTAGTTTACTTAAGTTAGAGTCAGTAATCTTCTATACTGATGTGTTTGTATAAAATAAAGCTACTTGAACAGAACCCACAAAGACTCTTCTACTGTGTCCTGAATAGGAGAGTGACAGTAGGGTGTAATTTGTAGCATACACCGTACCATTAAAAATATTACACCATAGATTTTCAAGTATTGGACACTCCCAAATCATATGGAAATATCAGTAAGCTCAAGTTGGGGATATCCTCAGATGATTTCTGGTTTGGCTGCAGGGCCTCTAAAAAACTTTTTTCTATTTATGGACATTATTTTAAGATATTACCACCAGTCTAATAACTTGGCTGGGTTAAGATGGACATAGTCTCTAACCCATAGCTCTAAAACATAAATTGACCAGGCTTTGATGCAATCAGCTCAGACAATGGGTGCTTTCCTTCTAAGAAAGACATTTAAATAAAGTCTATTCAAAAATATTCTGCCTGCTTCCTCTAAATTTCTACTTAGCAAGTTAAGCCACCATTGTTCTAGGGCCCCTGTGTTGGAATCATTTTTGGAATTGATGGAAATTTTTCTCCTGTGGCTTTCTAAAATAACCTCCAGTTCAATTCTGGCCAGATAAGTCTGGGTTTCTTTCTTGTCCTCATAAATTACTACTTGGTCTCAGCTTCCACATATAAATAGAAGTCAGGTACTCCATAGCTACCTCTGTATCTGGACAAAAACAATTTCCCCTATTGACTCTGGGAATCTGGGTCCCTTAATAATAATAATACTAATAATAATAATACTAATAATAATAATAATAATAATAATAATAATAATAATAATAACAACAACAAAGAAACATAAACAACTTTTGAAGTTTCTTGATCCGGAGACATCTGGCAATATGAGAACATGACACAAATAAATACATTTTTTTAGGAGAGAGGATCATTTTAATTACCTGAACCCTATGCAAAAAGTATAACGTTAAGTAACAGCAACATTTAAGTTTCTCCTCCAGGACAGTATATAATAAATTACAATTTGTGTTCAATACATTCATTAAAAGGAAGGCATTGTAATTCTTATAGGCTTCAGTAACAAATTTTGTGCCATGTAGAAATCTATCAGCTTGCCTATCAACTGTGCAGATTTTTGCTTCACATTTTTGGAGTGTTCCTCATAGAATTTGTGATTTTCTGTGGTAAATCAGTAAGTATTGTAGTTACTAAATAATGACAGGCATTTAAGTTTCAGACTTCAAATCCTTCAGAAAATGTATAGTAACACAAAAAACTTTTATTCTAGCAACTTCTTAAGTTTATTTGAGCAAAATTTTAAAATCTTCCCTATTTGTGGTGCTTTTTCACCCCAATTATTTTTGGCTTTGACCAAATTTTTTGTGCTAAGAGGTTTAGAGGTATTTCCAGCCCATCCTCATTAAGTGAGAAAAGTATAGATTTTGTTAGACTGATATACAGACCCAAGAGGTTTGCAAAATGTGCTAAAATGGTCAGTACTTTAGGGATAGCTTCTATTCAGTTCCTTAACCATACTGTGCCATCATACACAAATCAAGAGGGTGAAATGGGAGAATGGGAGCATGGAATTGAGTGGATATAGTGTATTGTTTAAACTCCAGGTGAAAAGTATTAGCCAAAGCTTTTGTCACATGACTGAACAATAAGCAGGACAATGGACAACCTTGTCCAGTATGCTGAGCTAGGGAGAACTGACCAGATTGGAACCCTTTTACTCTAACTGTTGTCTTAGTAAATTGATTGCTTCTTATAAATTCTTTAGTTATCAATTTTGACTAATATCTCCCACATAAAATACCACTCTACTAAGTCAAAAATGTTTCTAAAGTCCAAAGCAGAACTGCATCATGTTCCTGTATGTGTTTCCTAGCTTGCTGTTCATTAAACCATAACTACAATAAATCCATAACACTCACATGGCCCTTGATAAACTCTCCTCCTATCACTGATTAAATAGGAACAGTTTGTTCTAAGTCTGTTTGATAACATTTTGGCCTATATTTTATAATCTAAGTTTAAGAGCGAGGTGGGCATGTATGAATTGGAGTCTGTCTGATCCTTTACCCTCTTTATGGAGGAGAATAACTAGTTCAGTATAGACAGAATCATATGATTTCACATCCACTACCACCTCTCTATATAGCTCCAACCAAATTGGAGCCAAATAGGACTTGCATAGTTTAAACCAGTCAGGTGTAAGACCATCTGAAACTGGAGGTTTCTATGTGTTAATGGAGTCAATAACAGCCTAGACTTCAAAGACTGAGATAGGCTTCCTTCATCCTTTGCAGTCCCTTTCCATTACTCTAGGTACTGAACAACCAACAGCATATTTTCTTATCTCATTCTAACTGGAGAAGGACAAGGAACTATATAGATTAATTAGTTTGTCCTGCATGATTTGAATTATTCCTTTAGGGTCATATACTAAGCTCTCCTGGCTCCCTTTGAGGGTTCTATATCATTTAATCAAAAGGTCAAGTCAGCGAACCTCTGTTTGTCAACCTAAAAACAGCAAACATTCACATCAGCAAATGTTTTACACAAGGAATAGAATTAGTTGTCCAACATCAGGAAATTTGCCCTTTTCCTCACTGCAGTGCAATCTCTGAGATGGTATGTATAGGTGGGTGAGTATGACATAGTGTGATGTGTGTGACAGTCAGTCAGTTTGTGTAAAACATTCACTGTTTTCAGTTTGACAAACAGGTTTACTGAGTTAAACCTTTGATGATATGACATAGAAACCCTTGTGAGGGCAGAAATTTGAGAGTCCTTTTTGAGCTCTAGCAAACTCCTACCTAGTAGCTAAGTATATGAAATCCCTCTTGCCTAATTAAATAATAACATCCTCCCCCTCTTTCTTTTATCCAAACAGTATAGATTTGTAATTCTGCTTCAATAAATTTAGATTATTTTCTGTGTAATTCATTCCTATATCCCACCTCACTTAGTTTGCACTTCTCTTGTGCATTAGGAGGTTCCAAATCATTTAACCTTTTTGCTTGAGACCTGTTTTTTCAACACATCAAAATGCCCTTTCATATCTCTTTTAAAGCATTACTAGAGATTTTTCAAACTCCTGTTGTGATACTTAACTAAGTTCCAATAATCTTTGAGCCACTAGCAAAGATTCCAGCCCTTGATTTGTTTTATTAAAACAAGAGGTCATCTTTTCAGATGAAAAATGGTATATGCACATGTAGTCCTGCCATCTCTAGTTGGACATTTCTGTGACCTGAAATCCCTCCTTGCAGATCTGACAGCTCTTCTGTTTAGCCTATTGAATCCCCTACTAATCAGTCAGAATTCCAGGCTAATGGCAATACAAATACGGTGTACATAGTAGGTGAAATCTGTTGTTAGACAAATTACCAACCAAGAAATCATGATTTCATAGATCTTTGAATTGGTTTAAACATTTTATTCAGGAGCTGGGTCATAGCTTTCCAAAGAGCTAAAGGTACTGAGGACTCAAAGGAAGAATTGTGACCTGGATCATTCAAGAGGCCGCATGGGTGTATGTGGAACAGACATATACCACAGCCAGGTACTGCATCAGAAAGATCTGATGAGTCATTGTGACCTGAACTATATAGAAGAAGTTGAGTGCGTATGTGAAAAATATATAGACCGCAGTCAGGAACAACATTGAGCCAGTCAGCAGAACAAAACTAGATTACCAAGGAGCATGATTAGTGTTTCTAGAAATCTAGACTCCAAAGGAAAAGTGCCATCAAATTAAAATAGATGAGATAACCGAGAATGAGCTTATGGTTTCAAGGAACATTTTAAGCTTGTGCTATAAAAGAGGATTGTTGTAAAATCAAAAACCTGTGCAAAGGTTAAAATAGCCATGTAGGCCAAGTAAAATGCTTGAGAAATACATAAATCTGAATACAACAAAAGGTTGTCACATAAGACAGAAACCAGACTATTGTCTCCACTGTGGTTAGTGCTTGTAAATGAAATCAGAGATATAGACCATAATATATCTGTTTAGAATAGAAAACATGGAGACAGCTGAATTACTCCTGCAGGCAGGAATAGAGCAGAGATTAGACAAAACTTTGCATATATCAAGTCAACCCAAAATCAATTTGAAGATCCCAAGGAGGTCTTTAGGGCTGGATGAAGTCAAGGCAGAAGCCAAAGATATGAAAGGTGGCCATCAATTAGTAAGTGCTGACTGTAATGCAACCCATTGACTCCAAGGAAAAAAGGGTCAAGGAACAGTGGCAGCTGGTGACTTCAAATCAAAGGGGCTGCCCTGGGTGCCAAACCCTCATTATGAGAGTCCAATCAAGACAAATGAAGTGTAAAAGAATAAAAATATGTCAATGCATTGGCTGCTTGACAGCTTACTTAATATCTACATGGAAACAAAAAGGTTGTGAGGCATGAAAAAATAAATTACTTTTTAAATACATTACTGGAATGCCAGTCAAAATCAAGTATAAGAAAAACAAGCAGCACTGAACTCAAACCGCTTCTCCTTGCACTGCAGTTCTAATTATAATTTATATTCAGCTTTATTAAAGTACCAAGTAACATGCTGAAAGTAGCAATCTCTGTGATGCCCCAACTTGTAAAAATGTTTCTTATCCAAAAAAGACCTGCTGCCTGACAACTATCTACTTGTTTCATGGGGAAAACATGATCAAAGTAAAACATGAAAAGATGCATTGCTTAAAGGATTAATGTACAGGTTATGGACCACACATGAATGGCATTCTGTTTAGTTTACGGGTAAAGCCCTCAGAGATCACTGGAAGTCTCCAACAAGTGTAATGAGCTTCTTAAAATAATGTAATCCTGTCCTTTATTACAAATACTGTCATATGCATTTCAATACCCAACACTTATACATTATCTAGTTAAGTATTCTCTGCATGGCAAGAACAGAAAGGCTTCAATGTCGGCAATTCTTTAACAATATGCTTATTAAAACTTACTTGCATGTTATGATCTCAGACAAGCTTACCTAATGGTCATTAAAGCATTGCTACTTAAAACACAGAGCAACAGGCACTTTCTGAGTAATAAGCATAAATCAACAGTACAAAAATATGACAGAAACTAGACCATTCTGCAAAATCAAGAACAGATGAAAAGCCACTGTAGTACTTGTGTCTACCTTGGATGGGGGGATACCCTGCACATTTACACTGCATAACTGCTCCTTGCCTTGCTTGGACACATCCAGATTCACTCCATGGGGGAGTGGGGTGCAACAAGTACGTCACAATTTGAAATACCTCTGGCTGACTGTGATGGCCCTGACACATTTGTCATACCTCTCACCCTCAGAGCAAAGCCATACATAGAAGTGGGACAAAGGCCCAGAAATAAGGACAATTTTTTAAAATACTGCTCTTATAAACTTAGAAAGATAATAGAATAGTAGGTCTTGCATTAGTATGAATTTTCTGAAGGATATGAAATCTGAAACTCAAATGTCTGTCATTATTTTCTAACTTCAGTCTTTAATGATTTACCACTAATTTGCCAAAAAAACAATTTTATGAAAAATGGACCAAAAATGTGATGCAAAAATATAAAATAACCACACAATACAGCTGGGAACCTGTCAAAGAAGGGACACTTTTTTAATAATAGTACTGCTAACTTGAGCAGCTGACAAAATAAAAGAATCTACATGCATTTCTGAAATAAAAGTAATCTATAACTCTGATTATTACAGTTACTTCTTAATTGTAAACCCTCCATGTTTTCTTCCAAAATTTCTATTTTATGGAGGGATTATTAGGGGAAGAGCAACATTTTGAGCCAAATTCGGGGACAGTTGAGAGGTTTGGCTATGCCTAATTCTATAAAGCAATTTATTTGCATGTACCTCTCAACCTGTTAATGCAATAAATCTGGACAAGGCCAAATATATTGGGGGAACATATAAACAGTACTAAAAATTGCTCTTGTATAAACTGAGACAGTTGCTAGAATAACAGGTCTTATTTTAGCATGTATTTTTCTGAAGGTTATGAAGTCTGAAACTCAGTGTGTCATTATTTAGTGACTTAATTCCTAAAGAATTTTCCAGAAAACCACAAATATTATGAGGAACAAACCAAAAATAAGAAGCAAAAATCTATTCACTCTGTGAAAATCTGGACAGTTGGGAGATGTAGTTCAGCTGGGGCTGTCTTTGAGTTTGCTGCCCTTCCCCCTCACAAAATCATGGTCGAATGGAGCCCTCCCCCCCTGCAGCCATTCCAATGATCCATTACTTGGCTATTTCACTCCATTTACCATAAACACTAATGTGCATACTGCTTTACTTTTATGATGATTTGGATTTCATTTGAAAGTTTTATTTTGCATTTTACAGTACAAACACTAAGACATCTGCTAAACAAAGCAACGCAGTCTCACAATGAAAACAGGCTTAGCATTAAAAACTTCTATGCCCTTGAAACTCACATTCAATGAAACAGCATTGCCACATTCAAAGAAAATACATTTTGCCAGTGGCAGATAAAGATTAACTTTGGGCTGTTTTCAAATCATAGGCCCCTTGCGCATGAAACATACATGTGCTCTTTTATACACCTTCCTGATTCTACTAAATTATATTCCTTGTACAATACAGTACAGTTGTTAGACGGCATTTTAAATTTATTGTTTTGAACATTTTTCCAGTAAACAATGAAGCAAAATGCATTCACCAATAACAAAACTACACAATTGAGAACATTTCCATTATAAAAGTCTACTCAACCTTCTATAGTCCAGCAGTATCAGTAAATATGCACAATCTCTAAAGTAGTAAAAGTCATCTAAATAATTCCACATTAAAGAAATCTGTAACAATGAAGAGGTTGCTGCTAGCAAACAACTTTATATGTCACTGTTTATTCATCTAAAATAAAGTGCCTGTTGCCCTTGAGGAATAAATTGCCTATGTTGCATGCATTAAAAAATAAACTAGTAATATCACAATAGGGACTGTATGGCAAACTGATAACAGGTTCAGGTTCATAGTTACTACTCTAGGTATCTTTGCCAAAAAGGACTACAGCATCTACCCATTTTACAACACAGTACAGTATCAGCAATGCATCTATCTACTGTGGGAGTAGAACCCGCAGCCTCCTGCATCAAAAGCAAGTACACTACCTGTTGTGCTATTAATGCAAGCAGACTCAGAATAAGCAGCACTAAAGTTTTGTTTCCCTGCAGCTCTCAGCTCCTTGTAAAATCTACTCGACACGCAGTTGTATCTCTGAACCTTGCAGCACAAGAAATCTGGAAAAAGCCAAAATTTATTGTGGGGGGGGGGAGTGAGGCAAAAGCCCAAAAACCAGGGACACATTTTAAACATTGCTTGTATAATGTTGGAAAGTTGCTAGAATAAAATGCTGTGTTACCACCATACATTTCACTGCCACGTGCTTAACCCAGGGGACCTTGTGCAAAACAGTCAGAGAAACATACCACTATGCCAAATCAGCTGTTTTGTAAAAGAGAGGAAGACAAACTTAAACGGCTACCATTTAGTGAATTCAGTTCTCAGCATAGCTGTCAACCTCTTGGCACAAAACACCTGAACAAAGCGAATAATGGGAGGAATACAGCCCCCAAACATATTCAGTGAATTCAGTTCTCACTATAGCTCTCAACCTCTTAGCAAAATACATGTGGACAAAGCCAGTAATGGGGGGGAATACAGCCCCCAAACATTCAATGAATACAGTTCTCACCATAGATAACTCTCAACCTTAGCACAAAATACCTTGACAAAGCCAATAATGGGGGAATACAGTGCCAAAAATAGGGACAACTTTCAAATATCCATGTTATAAACTTAGACAACTGCTAGAACAATTTTGTGTTACCATGTACTTTCTGAAGAATATGAAGTCTGAAATTCAAATGCCTGTTATCTTTTAAACATTTAACCGGGAAACTAGCCTGACCTGGAACAAAAGACAATTTTCAGCAGAGCAGAGAGAAATGCCAGACACATCTTTGCAAGATGGGAGAACATGCAGACACCACACGGAAGGCACCCCAGCCAAGAATCAAACCAGATAACCTGTAGCTGTTAGGCAGCAATGCTACCAGTGCACCACTACACTACAGACTTTGCAAGGAAAAATGTAGATACAGAAACCACAGATTTTATGAGGAACAGAACAAATATGAGGCAAAAATATGCAAATATTTTTAGAAATGGTGGTGGATAGTGAATTCAGGTCCTTGCCACCTGCATCCAAGGTACAGGGTTCAAGCCTGAGTATCTCTATCCACCACCATTTGCTCTCTCTAGCCACCAGTACATAGTAACTGGGGCATTTCACACATGCACACACACACCCTTCCTTCACCTGCTGTACACACTCTTCCTTCACTTACCTGCTGTACACACTCTTCCTTCACTTACCTGCTGTACACACCCTTCCTTCACTTACCTGCTGTATGTCCCACCCGTTCAACAGCCAGATGAACGAAGCAATCCAGCCAGCCACCTGAAGCAGTAATCCATGAATGAAGCAATCCAGCCAGCGACCAAAACACCCACCTCCTGAATGAAGCCAAGCCTGTGCAATGAATGTCCCATGAGAGCAGCTCACCTCTCTCAGTCCTCATTGGGTCTGCCAGCTCAGTGCTCACCTTTCTCAGTCCTCATTGAGTCTGCCTGCAGTCAAAGCAGTCCGGACCTCCTCTTCTGTGCGGTTGTCACTGCAGTGATTCCTGGGTGCATTTGCAGCAATGATTGCTGGGTATCTGTCTGTCTCTATCCGGACTGCTGATAAAGGCAGTCTGAGGTCTTCACATGCCTCTGTGCATGCGCAGAGGAGTCGGGACCCATGCTTTTTTTTTTTACTGTTTTTGTTTTTTAGTTTTAAAGATTTTTCTTTTGTGTTTTCTAGGTGGGAGGGCTGCAGTCCGGCAGTCAGATAGCAAGAGCCGCCCCTGTCAAGGAAGATCATCCACATATATAAGGTGCTAAGAACAGGCAGCATCTGATGACTGGTGTCATAAATTAGGATGGCATCAACCCAGAGGAAGGGGATGAGTTTGAGTTCCCACAGATGGCTAAATAAAGAAAGAATCCAAATCTGGAATAATGGGTGTGACAGGTAGTGTAGCTGAAACATGGATGGTAAAATGACCATAGGCAAACCACCACTCAAAAAAACACATACACACATTAATGCATACAGACTTAACACTGACTCCCTAAGAAATAAAGATTAGACAAAGCCTACCAGAAATTCTGAAACCCAAAGCAGAGGAACAGGTTTTGGGAAAGAGTAGATCCCTGACTCTGATTCAGAGCATGTCAGGTGAAATGGACAGAGCTAGCTGTTAGTAGAGCCTAAAACCAGACCATGATGGGCACATATGCCACACAATTCAGAGATGTAAAGGAGGATAAAGCAAGCTGAGAAATTGTAACAAGACAATGAAATTTAGCAGATAAAATACAGAGTGCCGTCTGCATGTGTAAACAGTGCTAAATGTCTTTGGATAAAAACAAAATGCACCATTAAACCACCTTGACTAATAGAACAGGCCAGCTGTTACTTCTGCTAAAACCAAAGCACATAATATTGCACAACCAAAACAAAGTCTCCAGCACAAAAAAGGTTTAAGTACACAGTACAGGATCATCCAACATCATTTGAATAAAGAAACATAAAGCAAAGAAAATAAGGTAGAAAAGGCTCAGAACAGCCAGCAATGAAAATAGCCTGTATGATAGAATAATGCCAGATGTCCTAGCATATAAACACAACTCAACATTAAGCCAAACATGAGTATTAGGTGGGCATATCAGGTTACAAATGAAAGTGTCAAATTAGCTGTCTAAGAATAAAAGCTAGAGTATAAAACTCATTGTGACTAGAAAATATCAGCTTTCAGACCAATGTTAAAAATATATAACTTTGTAAAAGAAAACAGTGCATAGCTAATGAAAAGAAATATCACCCCACATCAACACATTAAGAGAAAACAACTGCAAATATCTATAGCAATTGCATGCAAAAATGTATAGCAAATAAGGAATCTTTAAACTGTAAAGGAAGATAACAGTAGATATCCTTATTTACTGTTCTATAAATATTCCATTCAAACAAACATTAATTACAAACTATTTCATTATGAAAAAAGGTAAGAGAGACAAAAAAAGATTGCATGTGAAAGATACTTCACAATAGCACCAAAATGACAGAGGAGGGTTGTTAACTATGAAAGCAGCTATTTTTGACAAGGAAAAAAAAAATTTCAAAAATGAGCTAGAGTTGACTGCCATTGAATGCAGATCTAGAAACACAGGAACCAAAAATAAGGCAACACATCCACTAAAAACAATGTCTAGGTAGCCTTGGGGCATGTTTTAGAGCTGTTGACGTCCATATGGCTGAAGAGATTAGACTCTGTTCATTATGAGTAAAGAGTAGGGGATGAGATTGCTACGGAACTCTTTATTAGCTGAACCTGGACCTACTGGTTTTATGTCTATAGGTAAAGGATATAAATTTTATTTTATTTTATTTTATTTTACATGTGTTGACCGGGCTAGTCTAGCTGGATACATGTCCATTTTCAGTAGAGGCCCGAGGAGTTAAGCTCCAGAGTTTAAGAAGAAGTACATTTACTATATTACAAGAAAGTAAGGGAAAACAATATGCAAAGAGTACACACAAAAATGAGGCAAAAAAAATTACAAGCAAGGTTATACAGTTAACAATATAAAAGATTAACAATATAAAATATAACATTTTTTTTTTTTAGCTATATTTATATACAGCTCTTAATATCCGGTCAGTTATTTCATACAGAAATTTGGTGAGCTGGCACATTTTCAGGATCACCAATTGATGTATCTTTTTTTTATAAAATGTTTTATTACATTTTTCACAGTAATGGTAAATAAAGAAAATATTAAAACATAACTACCATATAACTATTTACAATAGTCTATAACATATTTTCCTATTAAACAAACTATTAATACTTTTCAAGTAAATCAATCATTTTTGCCAAGATATATATTGATGTGTAACATTAGAAGTTCTCATTTTAGTAGTTGACAATTCATTTTTACATACATGCTCAGCTAATTACACAAATTCTACAAATAATGGAGCAATTTACTTTTCTGTTGTTGTCATTACTTTCCTAGCTATAGCTTAAATAGTTCATAGAAGAGGCACTTGTGTTATTGAAAAAAGGTTTGGAACTGGAGCATTAAATAAAATCAAAGAATCCGTAATTATACATTTGCCTGACCACAATGCTTGAGTAAAATTTTTAAACTCTGCCCAAAAAGAAGATATAATATTACAATAAAACACCATATGAATACATCCTATGTCAAATGTTTCACCACATCTCCAGCAGTTAATATTTGTTGATTTATATATGAATGCAACTTTATGAAGAGTTATAAAAGTTCAATTTAAACACTTCCAAGTGAATAGTTTCCAATAAAGTGAAGAGGTAGATTTTCCTGCAGATTTTAGTAATAACTTTTTATTTTCATCTGAAAATACTTCATTATTAATTTTCGTAAAATAATTCCACAATAGCAAATCAGTAAAAGTAAAGTCTTTACCAGTGGCGGCTGTTGACTTCAAATCAAAGGGGGGGGGGGCTGCAGGAGGCAGCTGAATAGGTGGGGGCAACTGGAACGGGTGTGGCCAACCCAAAAGGGGTGGAGGTATGCTAAACACTGCAAAAACTGTGACTTTAATTAAATATGCTGCTCTGGGTGCCACTGCCAAACTGTCATTATGAGAGTCCAATCAAGACAAAATTAGTTGTAGAAGAAAAAAAATATTTCAATGCATTGGCTACATGACAGTTTACTTAATATCTAGATGGAAACAAAAAGGATGTGAGGCATGAAAAAATATATTACCTTTTAAATACATTACTGGAATGCCAGTCAATATCAAGTATAAAAAACAAGCAGCACTCAACTCGAATCACTTTTCCTTGCACTGCAGTTCTAATTATAATTTATATTCAGCTTTATAAAAGTACCAAGTAACATGTTGAAAGTAGATATCTCTGTGATACCCCCACTTGTAAAAATGTTTCTTATCCAAAAAAGACCTGCTGCCTGACAGCAACTATCTACTTGTTTCATGGGGAAAACTTTATCAAAGTAAAAAAATGAGCACCAAACAAGAAACAAGCTCAAGATAAATTGCTTAAATGATTACTACACAGGTTAAGGACCACACATGATTGGCATTCTATTTAGTTTATGGGTAAAGCCTGCAAAGATGACTGCAAGTCTCCAACAAATGTAACGAGCTTCTGAAAATACTATAATCCTATCCTTTATTACAAATACTGTCATATGAATTACAATACCTAAGGCTTATACGCTATCTAGTTATATAAATATTCTCTGCATGGCAACAACAAAAAGGCTTTAAATGTTGGTAATTCTTTAACAGTATGCTTATTAAAACTTACTTGCATCTTACAGTCTCAGACAAGCTTACCTGATGGTCATTAAAACATTGCTACTTAAACACAGAACAACAGGCACTGCAACAACATGCATTTTCTGAATAAAAGAAAGCAAAAATCAACAGTATAAAAATGACAGAAAAGCATTCTGCAAAATCAAGGACGTATGAAAAGCCACTGTAGTACTTGTGTCTATCTTGGCTGGGGGGATTCTCTGCACACTTACACTGCATAACTGCTCCTTGCCTTGCTTGGACACATCCAGATTCACTACATGGGAGAGTGGGGTATGTGACAAGTATGTCACAATTTGAAATGTCTCTGGCTGATGGTGATGGTCCTGACACATTTGTCATACCTCTCAGCCTCAGAGCAAGAAATCTGGACAAAGCCATAAACAGAAGTGGGACAAAGGCCCAAAAATAAAGACAATTTTTAAATATTGTTCTTATAAACTCAGAAAGATAATAGAATAGTAGGCCTTGTATTAGTATGAATTTTCTGAAGGGTATGAAATCTGAAACTCAAATGTCTATCATTATTTTCTAAATTTAGTCTTTAATGATTTGCCACTAATTTGCCAGAAAACCACAATTTTATGAAAAACAGACCAAAAATGTGATGCAAAAATATAAAACAGCCACACGATAAAGCTGGGAACCTGTCAAAAAAGGGACACTTATAGTACTGTTAACTTGAGCAGTTGACAAAATAAGAGAATCTACATGCATTTCTCAAATTAAAAGTAACTTATAACTCTGATCATTATAGTTATTTATTAACTGTAAACCTTACACGTTTTCTTCCAAATTTGCCATTTTGCGGCAGGATTATTAGGGGGAGAGCAACATTTTGAGCCAAAATCAGGGGCAGGTGAGAGGTTTTGATGTACCTAATTCTGTAAAGCAATTTATATGCGTGTACCTCTTATCCTCTTAATTTAGGAAATCTGGACAAGGCCAAATATATTGGCGGAACATACAAACAGTACTAAAATTTGCTCTTGTATAAACATAGACAGTTGGTAGAACAGCAGGTCTTCCTTTAGCATGCATTTTTTTAAAGAGTATGATGTCTGAAACTCAATGCCTGTCATTATTTAGTGACTGTATTCCTAAATGATTTACCAGAAAACCACACATTTTATGAGGAACAAACCAAAAATAAGAAGCAAAAATCTATTCATTCTGCAAAAATCTGGACAGTTAAGAGGTATAGTTCAGCCGGGGCTGTATGAGTTTTCTGCCCTTCTCCCTCACAAAATCATGGCCAAATGGTGCCCCCCCCCCCCCCGCAGCTATTCCAATGTCCCATTACTTGGCTATTTCACCCCATTTACCATAAACACTGTAATGTGTATACTGCTTTACTTCTAAGTTGATTTGGATTTCATTTAAAAGTTTTATTTTACATTTTACACCACAAACACTAATAGACATCTGCTAAACAAAGCAATGCAGTCTCACAAAGAAAATAGACTTAGCATAAACATTTCTCTGCCATTGAAACTCACATTCATTGAAACAGCACTGAAACCCATATTCAAAGAAAATACATCTGGCCAGTGGCAGATGAAGATTAACTTTGGCTGTTTTCAAATCATAGGCCCCTTGCACAGGAAACATACATGTGTTCTTTGATACACCTTCCTTTTTGATTGTATTAATTTATATTCCTTGTATAATACAGTACAGCTGTTAGAGGGTGTTTTAAATGTATCATTTTGAACATTTTTCAAGTAAACAATGAAATAAAATGCATGCACCAATAATGAAAAAACTGCCCAGTTCAGAACATTTCCATCATAAAAGTCTACTCAGACTTCTACTATCCACCAGTATCAGTAAATATGCACATTCTCTGCAGAAGTAAAAGTAATCTAAATAATTCTACTTTAAAGAGATCTGTAACTAATGAAGAGGCTGCTGCTAGCAAACAACTTTATACTTCATTGTTTCATCTACAAGTAGTGACTGTTGCCATTGAGGAATACATTGCCTATGTTACATTAAAAAATGCTAAGCTAGTAATATTGCAATAGGGAATGTATGGCAAACTGATAAAAGGTTTATCACTTCTTTTGGTCTCCAGCAAAGAGGACATTCTCAGGACTGCAGCATCCACCCCCTTTAAAAGTACATCATAATACAGTATCAACAATGCATCTATATACTGTGGGAGTAGAACACACAGCTGTCTGCATCAAAAGCAAGTACACTACCTGCTGTGCTATTAACAATACAAGCTGAGTCAGCATAAGCAGCATTAAACTTCTCTTCAAGCTCTCAGCTTCTTGTAAAATCCACTCGACACTCAACTGTATCTCTCAACTTTGAAGCACAAGAAATCTGGAAAAAGCCAACATTTATTGGGGAGGATGGGATAAAAGCCCCAAAACTAGGGGCATATATTAAACATTGTTTGTATAATTTTGGAAAGTTGATAGAACAAATGCTGTTTTACCACCATGAATTTCACTGCCAAGTCTTGAATCCAGGACCTGTGCACTACATTCAGAGCAACATACCACTATGCCAAATCAGCTGTTTCTTGAAAGAAAGGTAGAATGAAACTTAAATGACTATCATTTAGTGAATTCAGTTCTCACCATAGCTCTCAACCTCTTATCACAAAACACCTAGACAAAGCCAATAATGGGGGAATACATCTCCCAAACATATTCATTGAATTCATTCTCACCATAGCTCTCAACCTCTTAGCACAATAACCTGGACAAGGCCAATAATGGGGGAATACAGCCCCAAAAACAGGGACAAACTTTCAAATATTGACCTTATAAACAGAAACTTGCTAGAATAAAAGGTTTTGTGTTACTATGTACTTTCTGAATAATATGAAGACTGAAATTCAAATGCCTGTCATTATTTAGTTGATTCATAATCCAGAAATCCACAAATCTCACAAGAAAAAAAACATGAGGCAAAAATTTCACATGTGGTGTTGGGTAGGGAATTCAAGCTCTTGCTACCTGCTCCCAATGTACAGGGATTGAGTCTAGCCACCAGGTATAGTTCCTGAGTTCTCTGTAGCGACCGGGTATATTTAACTGGAGCATTACACACACGCACATACACACACACACACACACACACACACACACCCTGAGTAGCAAAGTTGGTAATCCTCCAGCAGAGTCTGTCTGTTGATAATAATCCTTCCGTTGCTGCCTGCAAAGTAAAATCCTTCCATTGCATCTATACTTCATAGACTTCTGGGATCTCTGCTGTTGAATGCTGTCTTTCTAATCCAGACTGTCTCATCAGCAGTCTGGATTCTGTGCATATGCTCTGGACTGGTTCACCAGCAGTCTGGAGATCTCGGGAAATGCAAGTGCGCATGTGTGAAGTTCTGGGGCTCATGTTTGGTTTTATTGTTTTTTTTTTTTCTTTTTACAGCTGGTTTTCTTTTGTTTTCTTTCTTGTTTTACAGCTGGCTGGGGGCTGCAGTCCTGCAGTCCAATAGCAAGAGCCACTCCTGGTCTTTACTGATAATTCTATATATTCTACATAAATATGACATTGCTTTATAAATTAGTATTGATCGTCAATAAAAATTGTAAAATTTTAGGAACAGATTTCATAAGTGAATCAAACTATATTATTTATCAGTCACAAATTCCTTACAGATTTGTAAAACCAACCAATTGCTTTTTTCCTAAACTATATCTACCTAGAAGATAATCTGCTGAATGTATTTTATTACCATTTAGGAAATGATACCAAAAGATTATATTACTATTTTATAAAATCTGTCATTCTACTCTAATTGTATGTTACTAAACATTTGTTTGTACTTGATACAGAAAACAGCAAAGATGTAATACTTTTAACCACATAATCAGAATCCATATACCTCTTAAAAGTATAAAGGATATAATTAGCAAAATGAATGGAAATAAAGTTTTTAACTCCATTCATACAAAAATCATTTAGGATATAATAAAATGTATTAAACACAATTTGTGTATCCGGCTCTACAATAAATTTATTATTAGCAAGTAAAAATATTTCATGAATTAATTTTCATTTGGAATAATATAATGAGTTAAGCCATTGAGCTATAATTTTAATGATGACAGACTTAGCATATAAATCAATATTTTGAAAACCTATATCACCTTTCTCATAGCTTTTTGTATCCCATTCAAAACATATCCATGGCTTATTAGAATACCAAAGAAATTTAAGAAGAATAGTACTTATTTTCTTTAAAAAGTTTTTGAAGGGTTTAAAATTAGTGACAGAATATAAAACAAGATTTTGGGCAGCATTATCATTTTAATTAAAGTAAGATGGTCTTCCATAATAAAAAAAATGGTTAATTGAGTAACTGTATTAATTATATTTGTATAATTTACTAACACTAAATCTTTACATTCAGATGTTATAATAATTCCAAGATATATGATTTGTACATTATCCCACTTAAAATGACTATAGCTTTTTAATGAAGAATTTAATATCTTGTTAATTAGCAAAGTATTTTTTTATAATAATTGCCATGGAATTAACTATATGTTTTAACAATGTTTCTATATGACCAATAGTTAGTAAAATATCATCAGCAAAAGTTGTATTTTAAGGTATAAACAGGACAAACAGTCCAGTGTCCTGTCTGTGATTATGATACTGTCTGTAATTTAATTTATTGACTCAGTATATGCAGCCACTTGACTGCTGGCGATCCATCTACCGCTGAGTGCCTACTAATGAGGAACTGTGCATTACCACCCTCGACTGCCGCACATTCTGTGTGCAACTCCTGGATACAGCTGCTGGTTTGTTGTATGCTGGTCATCTAGTCACACGGCTCTGCCACAATACCGAGCGCTCATTCTAAAGTGCTTTTTCCCATAGCATCACAAGTGCTGCCCTCCCTAGCCAACTATTTCAATTGTGGCACCTCTAGCTCACATATTATATTATTAGGGTACCTGGCCCAGTCATTTCTATGCTGATGCAGCCAGTTAATGCCTAGTGCTACTATTACAATACAGCAGAACGTAGAAATAGTGTTACAATTGTTATGTAGTGGAAAGTAGCTATAGCGGCTGGCTTCAACTGACTTACAGCAGTAATGCTGCAATTGATATACAGTGGACTTTTAGTTTAAGGACTGGCTTACAGTCAAATGCCTAAGCTAATGTGCTGTATCCCAGGCCTGCACTTAAGTCTGGCTAGTCAGTGTTTTACAATTTGCTAATATATACGTATAGTATATCCTATGCAGTATCCACTACCCCACTCCCCTGCTTACCAAGCTCCTTCTTAAAACTGATTATACTGGCCTATGTACAAACTGCAGCGTAGTGTTATATTGTATGTTCTACATGCTTAGGCGCTCATTTGGTGCTATATATCTTGCCTTAAACTGCTGTACTGTTAAGAACTGTATTAACTGTCCTATTGCTGACTATTGGCCTATGTTCTATTATAGTGTATAAAAACTGCCTGCTGTTCAGTCAAGAGCACAGCTCCAATAGAACTACATTTAAGATGTTTTAATTGCTCTGTGTGTTTACCTATTTGCTGTTATAGTATATCAATGTTGTCTACTGCTGCATGAATAGTGTAATGTGTTACCTTCTGTACTGTTGCATATATAGTTTATCATCCCTAGCCTCCCTAGCTTCCTATCCTAGTATTCTCACACACCATCATTTCCTCTTCCCCATCCTAGTAGTCCCACATACCCACACCTCTAGCCACCCTCTAGGCCATTCCATTAGCTGTCTACCAAGTTAAGCCAATTCATTTAACCTTGCAAACACCTAATACTTTTTATGTCCCCTCCCTTACAGTTTGCCTTTAATATATTTTATAACCTGAAGACTCCCATCATTTCTACGTCATACCAGGCTCCAGACAAAGGAAAGTGCCTCCAAACAGAGATTCTCCACTGGTCACTTTACTATGTCGGCCTGTGCTAGAACTGCCCAAAAAATGTATGTTATCTAATGGGAATGTTATTGCTACCTATTACTATTGATATAACCCTGTGTACAATAGCTAGCACCCTACTGTGGATTCCCCCCTTTTTTTCCAACCTTCTCTGCTACTCTAAGTGCTCCTGTTATTTACTGTCTATCCACTAGATGGCAGCATATACCCATCCCACACTATTCACTTTATCTCACATGTTAAGCAGATACTGAATCACCTCTAAGAGACTCAATAATACACTGCCCAAGCCTTCTACCTCTGTGAACCTCCTTCCTCTTACCTATCACCTTTTTGTAAACTGGTGCTCTATTCTCCATACCTTTCTTACCTCTTGCTGCATTCCCCACACCTTTTCTACCTATTAACTTACCTATCCAACCACTGATTGTTTTCTTGCAGTCTTGCAGTCTTGCCTTCTTCCTTATCCTGGGCTCTACCAGCTTCGTTTGTTCTGCGGGCTCACTCCGCTCCCCTACCCTGCCCCCAATTCTCACCTGCCCCCAGCACCTCTACACTTACAGAACCATAACCACTACCATTCTCTCTATCAACCAATCACATCATCCCACCCATATTAATCACCACACCCCTAATTACAGATTCTAACCTAATTCTATCACTGCAACCCACCCCATTAACAAACTGACTCTCACATACCACACCCCAATCTGCCACCATGCCTATCCAACCTCCCTCCACCATAATCCATATAGCACTTCTTGCTTTGTCTTATTTAAACTATCTTACCACCTCACCTAACATCACTCACCCCCCCTTCCATATAACTAACATATTCCTCAAACCTCATACACCTCCCTCATTCCCCATCTCCCCCTCTCAGTTCAACAATAACAATACTACACTATTCCCCTACAAATTCAAATTCACCTCCAACAAAAGTACACCCCTCCTCATCAGCATCACTCCAATAAAATTAGTAACCCACAAACAAGAAACTAAAATAGTCAAACACCTTGTACTACATATTCATCACTTCATCACCATTTTTCTATCTGGTGATATCCACCCAAACCCAGCCCCCCCTTTCCCACAAAATACAACTTCCCCTTCTCACTTCCTCCAGATATCTAGAAAGTCCCTCCACTTCACAGCTCTAAACACCCAAAGCATAATGCAATAAATCCCCATCCTCCATGCCTGGCTCCTTCATAATCAACCAGATATACTATCCATCTCTGAAACCTGGTTGAAACCCCACATAAATGACTCCAATCTACTTCCACCCAACTATTACATTATTCAAAAAGATAGAACAAACAAGAAAGGTGAGGGAGTAGCACTGCTCTACTCTTCCTCCCTCTCAGTTACTCCCTTCACCAAACCCATTCCACCATTTAATAATGCAGAACTAGTTTCAACCCTACATGAGATAAACAAACAAAAATTCATCTGTATTGTGTCTGTGTACATCCCTCCAGGTGATAATATCACAACACTAGAACATATTCTCTCTTGGTTTTCTACCAATGTAACTAACAAAACCATCATCCTGGGTGATATTAATATCAACTGAGATGCTATTCATTCCCCCACAAATCCCCTAAATATAAATCTCCACAATTTTTCCCAGCTCATCAACACCACAACTAGACCTTCCAGGGACTTCTCCACTGGAAGTACCCTTGACTGGATTCTAGTATCCCATCCTCACTACATCTCTGAAAGCGGGTGACCCACTCAGTCAACACTTCCCTACCTTTGCCCACCGTCTTTACTCCCCTTTACAACTATCCCACACTTATATCTCTACCCGGTCTTTAGCAAACTTCGACCCCAAAATATTCTCAAACCTGCTCAATCAAACAGATTGGAATCCACTAAGGACTCTACCTCTAGATAGTGCTGTTACCTATTTCAACACAACCTTTCTACACCTGCTTAACACACTGGCCCCTCTGAGAATAAAATTAATTAAGAGTAAATCTGTACCATGGTTAACTAAAAACACCTTAAGCATAATGACTCTCCGAGACAAAGCTTGGAAACACTACCAAAAAACAAAACAATCACCACCTTTAAAGAATACAAACTACTGTGTAACAAAGTTAAAAAACATATTTCTTCTGACCGCAAATCTTATTTTTCCACACTACAAACTAACTACAGCACAAACCTTAGAAAATTCTGGCAGGGTATCTCCTCTCTGCTTACTCCAGGAAAAAAAGAAAACCCCTGCCCTGACCCAAAAGCCACTGACATAGGTCTAGCTACCCAACTGAACTCTTTCTTTATTGACTCCATTGCCAAACAAACTTCCTCCTTCACCAACCATCCTAGTTCTACACCCCTACAGCCACCTACTTATTCCTCCTCTAGTACCTCTTCTCACTCAACTACCCCCTCCTCTAATACCTCTTCCCACTCAAATACCCCCTTCTCCATACCCCCTCCCTTCTCCAGACAGCCTATCCCAATCTCTACTATTAAAAAAACTCTTACAAAAGCTGAAACCAGGTTCAAATGCCCCAGAAAAAATTCCCTCTTACTTCTTAAAAATATCAGCAGATGCCATAGCTTTTCCCATTTGCATCCTAATAAACAGGTCAATTACAGAAGGTCTGCTACCACAATCCTGGAAAAAGGCCTTCATTATTCCATTTCAAAAAGGTGGGAGAAATAATAATATCCAAAATTTTCACCCAAATGCCATCCTATCCCCCATTTCCAAACTGCTAGAAAAATGCATCCACCTACAACTATTACCCTATCTCATAAATAACCAACTCCTAACCACCATACAACATGGTTTCAGGCCCAGCCACAACACCATCACCGCTCTCCTTACCTTCCTCAAAACTATCAACAAAGCCTGTGATTCCGGCCTTATTGTGTCCACCCTCTTACTAGAGCTATCTAAAGCCTTCAACACCATCTCTCACAACCTTCTCCTCACCAAACTATCTAACCTAAACCTTTCCCCTACCACTATCAAATGGTTTACCAGCTACCTATCTGATAGACAACAAGCAGTCAAATGAAAAAAAGCTACCTCCCCATTCCTCAATACTCCCACTGGAGTACCCCAAGGTCCTATTCTTGGGCCCCTGCTATTTAACATTTTCATAAATGACTTCTATCAGACCATCCCTGAAATGTACCTCATCCAATATGTCAATGATGCCACCATAATCTGTTCAGCCACTTCTATCCCCATTCTTGCTAAACTAACCCAAAATGCCTTCTCCTGAACTGAGCAATGGATGCTAGACAACCACCTAGCACTCAATGCCACAAAAACTAAACTAATGTTATTTACTCCATCTAAAACCACCATCCTAGACAAAAATACCTTCATCATCACCACTGAGAATAATACACCCCTTGAAATAGTATCTAATAAAAAAATTGTTGGGTGTCCTAATCGATGACCAACTCAAGTCTGACACTCACTTACAAGCAAATATCAAGAAAACACACAAGAAACTTGGCATGCTCTATCGCCACAATCAGTACATCTCCACTCCCACCAAATTAACACTTGCTACAACATACCTTATCCTATACCTCCTTTACGGAGCCCCACTCCTCACCAACCTACAATCCTCCCTCCTGTTACTATAAAATTTAAAAATTTGCAGCAGGCTACAGATTTCTAGCACATCACTCCACTGCCCTTCACAAACTCAACTGGCTTGAACTACCTGTCTACCTCACCTATATTCAACTCACTCAAGCCTATAAACTCATTTTTAACCCCTCTCTCTGCCCCTCCCTGGCCTCCACCTTTAAGATACATCAGCCTAATAGATCCCTAAGATCAAACTCCCAAAATCTCATTGAGCTACACAAACCAACCCATCCCCCAGGGAAAAATCTTCTGTCCTTCTCCATAGCCCGCCTGTGGAATTCTCTTCCTCCACTAATCCGCACAACTAGCAGCCTGTCTTCAAAACCTTACTCCACTCCCATCTAACTTCCAAATGGGAATGCTCCTGTACCCATGAAATTTCCAACCCAAACTACTCCCCTACATCCAGCAGACCTCCTAACATCCTACTATTATTACTTAACAGCTAAAGCACCTATTTTACTCATACACCTGTATATATACAAAATTGTATAACACTGAAATAAGCAATCAAACATCCTACTATTATTGCTTTACTCCAATAAGCATCTACTATAGCCATACACTTGTACATAAACATAATTGCATAACACTATAATAAGAACCTATTGCAACCAACAGACTTTGTACCTAAATGAAATGTTTAATCACAGTATTTTCTTCTTAGTGTATGCATGTTGTTTTGTTTTTTCCCATTTTTGGGTATTACTACATTATCTATTGTTATAATTGCTTATTAATTAACTTCTAATTGTTTTGTCCCCAGGACTCCATTGAAAGCAGGCTCCTAGTGGCCCAGTGGACCATCCTGCCAACAAAATGCAAATAAAATAAAAATAAAAATAAATATAATTCTCATCCATTGAAAAACCCTTGATATTTTTAAGTGATATAATGTAATTAGCAAAGATTTCAATAATGAAAGCAAATAACAAAGGTTACAGTGGACATCCTTGCTTTGTGCCTTTTATAACTTTTAAATGATCTAGTAAGAAAAGAGCCTATTTTGACAAATGATTATGAATTATTATAAAGCTTAGTAAGTAAAATTATAAACCTAAAGAGAAGTTGCATTCTTTTACAAATAAGGCCAATTCACTCAATCAAACGCTTTATCTACATCCAGATGTATGGTTGAAAGTTCTTGTGTGTTCTTATTTGCAAAATCTATTAAAGCACTGTCTCTAATAATATTAACTTTACCCTCTTATTTAATACAAATCCAGTCTGATCATCATTTATTATTCTTGCCAGAGTAAAACTTAATCTATTCACAAAAGATAGACATAAATATCTTATAATCAACATTTAAAATGATATGAAGAAAATACTTTTGAATCCTTAGCTTGTTTTAATATAGGTGAGACCAATGGAAATCTCCAAAATGGGTGAACATTTGAAGTCAATTTAATTTCCTCAAAAGCTTTTAACATTTTTATTACATTGCCAGGTATTAGCTTATATATCTATGGAATTATATCATCTATACCTGGAGCTTTGTTAATTGTAATGTTTATAATGTGATCTTTTCATTCTTTAAATGAAAAGGGCTATCAACGTTACTAATTTGTTCTTTAACGTATAGTGAACATTGTTTCTCTATCAACTAAAATATTTTTAAACTTCTATTATTATTATTATTATTATTATTATTATTATTAATTTGTAATGATTCCTAAAATGGTCTTATATAAGATTACATCTGTTGTTTTATTATTATTTACAATTTTACATGAAATCTCTTTAATATGATTTAAAGTATTCATTTTCTTTGATCTCATAGCTAATATGTGTTAAACTTTTAGGGTTTCTGGAATATGGTTTGTAATTTTATATTTTCTAAATGTATTGGTGTCTTATGATTCAGTATTTCAACATAATTTGATTCAATGCTTTTAACTCTAAATTTGCAGACCTATTATTGGGTTTTATATTTAACTTTAACTGGTCTAGTTTGGATTGTAAAACATTCAATTATCTGTCCCATTCTTTCCTTTACATATATACCAATTTTTGATTTTACCATTCAAATAAGCTTTCAACATGTCTTACAAAATAATCTCATTAACTTTGCCATTATTATTGAACTTTAAAAAAAAATTATCTCATTTATAAACCACACTCTTGTTGAGTCTTTTGGCTTTTCCCGTTTAGGGGTCGCCACAGCGGAACTCCGGTCTGCTAATGATTGGCAGTAGATTTTTACATGCCAAGTTGCCGGCCCTGATGCACAACCTCCAACGAAGGTACGCCCATTCACGCATGTCTCCATGCAGAAGATGCTCTAGAGAATCAAACAGGACGTCTTACTGTGAGGTGACAACGCTACCGCAGCACCACCACTAAAACCTTTAATTTTAATTGTATATGCTGGAAGTCTCTTACAATGTATTAAATCATTAGGTATTAATGTAAGAGTAAAATTAATTACATTGTGATCAGTTAAAGAACAAGAAACAATTAACACAGCTTCAATTTTAGAGTACAAGCCACTAGAGGTAAAAATGTTTTCAGTACTAGTTTGGGTACCAAATATATATGAATAATGAGTATAACTGAGAGAATTTAAAAATCTTAAATCATAAATATCTTTTATATGCATAAAATTAATAAAGTGATGTAAATGCTTAGCAGCTGAAGAAAGTCTATGTTTCTTATCAGCAGTAATATGTGTATTAGATAAAATGCAATTAAAATCTCCAGCTATACTCACATTTCCTTTCATATAAAAAGTTGTAATATCTAAACATTTTAAGAAACCTTAGCTCCAATCCCAGGAATCCAATATGTACTTACAAATGCATAGGTTTTTTATCTATTACTTCATCCAAACCGAACATACCATTCTTATTAGATTAAATATCAGTCACTTTAAGCATAACTGATGAATTTTTCCATAAGATAAGAGTGCATCTTCTTTTTGATCTAAATTGAGAGCCAAGTAAAATCAGTCCTTTAAAAACATTCTTGTAAATCATTAGTAAGCAAGTGTGTTCTGGTAAGAAAACAATAGGAGCTTTATGAAGCTTTAGATATTTAAGTAACTAACCCTATTCAAATATGTAAAGTTGTAACAAGACATCTATAATATAACATACTTCAAATATCATTATGTAATGTTTTAATAAAGCTAAGAACCAAGTTTAAATACAGCTTATTATTGACAAAAACTAAAATCAAGTAATCTAACTTAAAACCACTTATGCACCCTAACATGGAATAATAAATTCCTACTTTGATGACATAACTACCCAAACTCAGCCTGTTGTTACTGCTATTCAATAATAAAGTAATACAATTTTAAAATAAAATAACAAAGCACACCCATTTTATAATCAAATTCATATTATACATATTTAATGAACACTGTATTCTGAACCCTTTAGTACTTTAAATTTAACAAACAAAAAGCTAATAACTTTTCATTACTATATTTTAGCTTAATAAAAATATCTGTAAGCTGACACTAACCTCACATACTATATGTCATTTTATTAGTTAATTTTATAAGTTTCACCCAGATCATATATGCATACAATATGCAAAATAGTGTATGCATTATTTATATTCAGTATAAATCCCCCAAATGTTACTTTTAGCAACTCATTCCTTAGCTAAAGAGACCTTGCTTCACAAAACATAAAACAAACACATCATTTTTACTCCTATAACTACACTAATATATATATATATATATATATATATATATATATATATATATATATATTTTTTTTTTTTTACAGGATAAAATATTCAAAGACCCATATACTATTAATCTGTATTATTAATTTTCCATTAAATCACATATTTCAAATCAGATTATTGTATTAAGATTATAAAGCACAATCAGTATTAGAAAGCCTTAAGTCTTCAAATACATTTTGCTTACAAGACACAGTTATATATATATATATATATATATATATATATATATATATATATAAGCACTACAGAATCCTGAAAGCCCAAAATCCTGAAAGTTCAAAATTCTGATAACTCAAAATCCTGAAAACACACAAGATACCAATACTTACTATATTCCAGCACAAGTACATACAGAAACATATTACCCTTCAACTATACACAGGGGGGCAAGCCCCTCTGCACCCCCCCGCTACTTAAATGTAACAACTCCGAGATTGCACTTCAGTACACTAAGTGCAATCTTGGAGTTGATATACATAAGTAGCAGGGGGTGTGGGGGCGCAGCCCCCCACATGGGGGTGGGGCAGGGGGGCTTGTCCCCCTGCTTATACTTGGAGAAGTGTAATATTGTTTGTGTTTTATTTGTTTCTGTATGTACTTGTGCTGGAATATAGTAAGTGAGTATCCTGTGTGTTTTCAGGATTTTGAGTTTTCAGGATTTTGAACTTTCAGGATTTTGGGCTTCAGGATTTTGGGCTTTCAGGATTCTGTAGTGCTCCTATGTATATATATATATATACATATATATATATATATATATATATATATATATATATATATATGGATTCCATACACTAGATCAAAAGTTCACTACTTCGAAATAGTGTATGGAATGCACACTGCAGCGAAAGTGCACTTAATAGAAAGTGCACTTACGCAAAGTTCAGTACAACAAACGGGCATTGTACTGAACTTCCATGCAGTACTCTCAGACCTTAGGGTTAGGGCACGGGTTAGGGTCAGGGGATAGCTTTACTAACTATCCCCTTACTCTACCCTGTGCCTTAACCCTAAGGTCCGTGAGTATCGCACCATAGTGGAGGACATAGCTTGTTTTTTGATGTCCTCCACTGTGTTGCGGTACTTTCGGTGAAGTGCACTTTCGTGGACATCCAATTTCATTAAAGTGAACTTTTGCATAAGGGAGGCTTCCTATTACAAGTTCGAAGTTGTGAACTTTCATTCTTGTAATAGGAATCCATATATATATATATATATATATATATATATATATAGAGAGAGAGAGAGAGAGATAAATATATATATATATATATATGTATACACACACACACACACACACACAAACACACACACACCATATAATAGGACCATAGGGTCATAGGACATTACTAGGCTATTGGTCCTGAGAACCTTATAAGCCTAGCCAAGAGCTTAGCCCATGTTTAGACAAGTCAGCACCCAATGCCCCTGTCCAGCAAGGACACAGGTGGAATCCCAGGGGTGTATTTTCTGTTTCCCATCCAGTTATCCAGGTTACGCTTAAAAAGGTGTAAAGAGGTACTCTGCTTGAGATGAAGAGGGAGTCTATTCCACAGATTGGGCAGTTTCTGGGACAAAAATCAGTCCCACCAACAAGTCCTATTGATGTCATAGACCAGGTTGAGGCCTCGCATGTGGGTTACTTGAGTGGAGCTTGACTTGTGGATATGCAACAGTCCGATCAAGATGGGTTCTGAGATCACCTTGTATGCCAGCCAGAGGTCACCTCTGAGGATTCTGTATGAAACTGAGTAGAGGGATAGGGCTTTTAGCCTATCTGTGTATGGTAGATGTCTGAGGTCCCGGATTCTCCTGTTGAGGAGCCTCTGTGGTCTCTGCAGCTGCTGAATGTGTTTTTTGAGGTAAATGCCAAAAGGGGCATTGTACTCTATAATAGACCTTATAAGGTAAGAATACAGGGATGTTATGACCTCCTTGCCCCTGGATGAGATGCCTTTACTTATGAGGTGGGCTATGTAGAAATTTTTCCATACAACAGAAGCAAAACTGTGGTCAAAAGTCAGGTTGCTATCAATCATGGTGCCCAAATATTCCTCATGACTGAGTATGTGCTTAGGACATTGTTATTAATGTGATAATTTGTGGGGATGTCACTCTCCCCAAAGGTGATGATGATGCATTTTTTTGTATTCAACCTGAAGCCATGTTTCTGGCACCAGTCATTTATTGGGGTGAGACCCTGTTGGAAGATGTCCACATTACTAGAGGAATTGATGACAGCACCAAGCTTGCAGTCATCTGCAGACTTGGTCAGCCATAGCCCACTGGTTTTGGCCTGCACCTCAGAAAAGTGAATCCCAAATAACAGAGGCCCCAATACCAAACCTTGGGGTATGCCACTCATTACAGATCTACTACTTGAGGTGGCTGCCTCTGTTTTGACTAGGTGGGTTCTATCATTGAGCTAGTTTGCTACAAATCTGGTAACATATGGATTGATGCCTAGTTAAGAGAGTTTATCTATTATGCCTGAGTGGAGAATAGTGTCAAAGGCTTTGGCCAGGTCAAGGTAGGTGGTGTGCACCATCTTCCCCTCATCCATGGCTTTGGTGACTGTGTCAAAGAAGTAGACCAAATTTAACAGACCTGACCTCCCCTTGATGAAGCCAAACTGTGTGGGATCGAGTGTTTGGAGGTTACGAATGTCCTTGCTAATGAGGTCCATGTAAATCCATTCCATGGCCTTGCAGATCAGGGTAGTTAGTCATATGGGTCTATAATTTCCCAGATCGGTGGATGCTCTACCTTTGTGCAAAGCGATGACAGTGGCTGTCCCCCACTCAGCTGGGATGAAGCCAGTACTCAGGCTTTGATTGAATAGCATGCCTAATGGTGCTGCAGGTTCCTGCCTGAGTTCATGTAGGATGTAACTTGGGATGTTATTGGGTCCCATGGAAGCTGTATTTTTTGCCTTTGAGAAAGCAGTGATGACCTGTTCCCTAGATATAAGGGGAAGAAGACAGGTTCTGGAAATGTCTTGATTTACAGATGGGGGAACAGAGGGGTGATGTTTTTTGCTGAATCTGCCAGCCAACAAGTTTGCTGTATCTTCAGCATTATAATATCCCATTATAAAAGGTTAACACTAATATTTAAATACTGTTGTACTTATTTGAAACATTATCTTACATTTAATGATGTTAATATTACTGAAAAAACGTTATTTAATTAACATTAGAAAACTATAACTTTAGTGTATCTTTACATATTCAACAATACTCCATATATGAATTCTAGCTACATATAATCTTATATACACTTTTCAATAACATGCTCTCTCTCTTTATACACATTCCCAGGACCAACATTTCAAGCAATTAAAGGAAGTAATAAACAAACAAGAGATACAAAATGATCAGAAAAACACAATGCAATAAATCCTAAGGATTTGTCTTTTAAAAACTTCCCCAACCAATATTAACACCCTCCTTATCAATGCAACTCTGAAAAGCAATCACATCTGTCAAAGATATGTTCTCCTATAAATAAATTAGTAATGTGCAGACTTTAACAAAATAACATTCTAAGTGCACTTTAAAACAAATAGTACTAATCAAACAGTTTGCATAAGTCAAGAAAATAAAAGATAAAATACATATATAATGAAACCAGTGTGCATTGAAGAATGACAGAAGGAAAGCCTTAAGAAACAGCTGTTAAATTAAACAATATGCTAATTAAAAGTACACCTTTAAGCAGCCTCATTTCTAAAAAAAAAGACAGTACTCTTCAAACAATATTATTGTTTTTTGTGACGAATTCATTTAAGATATAAGATATTTGAAAGACTATATAAAATTCACAAACATTCAGTTGTATCAAGTATGTAGAAATTTATTTTCAATGTTGTTGAAAGAAAAACACCTTGGTGTTTTCCTTATGCTGTGTTTGTCACTTTAGTTGTGGTCTTGTGTCCCTCTTTATTTCCATTAAAACACAGAGACAGACCTTCATTTAATCCTGTTTTGTGTCTTTCTTGATTCCCTTTAAAATGCAGTGACAGAGTTTCATTTAATCCTTTTTTGCTATTTTCTTCGCTTGTCTTGACATTCCATTTAAAATCATTCCAGTTTCAAAAGGTGTCAAAAAGTCAAGAACACCATGCGCTGGCAAGAGCAGTTCCAAAACATAGTTGAGCTTCTAAAATAATTAAAACTAGCTTGTGACAACTTTTTAGTGTAAAGTTTTAGGAAGAATGATTTGAGTGGGAAAATAACTCTAATAAAATACACTTTTTTGAAAATGAAGCTCACAGTTACACGAGGCGAGCAGTATTTAAAGAAAGAAAAAAAGAAACTTTAAAGCATTATTAAGAAAACGATTGGTTATATTATTTTGTAAAACAGCTTAATAGATGTTCTAATGTTTGTAAACATCCCTTTTTTCAGTAGCATTCCTGTAATAAATTGTGTTAATAACATATTACTATCTCCTAAAGTAGTGAATTTAGAAATAGCTGATGCTCAAAATTATATACTGATAAAACCATTAACAAAGTATAACCTAACATATTAAAATATGTCCCTCTATTAAAGATTTAGATAATGATCATTATAACGAAATTTCTTAACCCTTTAGTTAGAAGTAAGACATAAAATAAATAAGGATGTTTACCTTATGATGGATGACACTCACATGGAGATGTTAAGTAAAACATTTGTATAATTAGAAAATTAAAATTGACCAGTGAAATATAAATAATCACTTGTTTCCGAGTTTTTTTTACTATTTTTTCCTTTAATGTCGATCCATTTGTAGTGGCTTGTCTGTTCACATTAGTCAAGGACCAGTCCATTTCTTCAGATGTATCTAAAGGTTTATTCTTGTCTATGAATTCCAGGGCATCTTCTAAGGTGTTAAAAGTGTTTTGTCCATGAGGTAAAAAAATCCTAATTTATGAAGGAAAAATGAGTTGAGACTTAATGTTCAGTTTCTTTAGACATTTTATAAATGGGATAAATGCCTTTGTTTTTGTCAGAATAGATGAAGAATAGTCATTATCAAATCTGATGGTATTGTCTCTTATTATTATAGCAAAGTTTGCCCATGCTGTCTTCCGAAACAAATCCTTATCCAGACTAGAAAGAAATCTAATCATCACTGACCTTGGAGATGGTGGATTATTTTTAAGGAACAGTTGAAAACTGATCTATGAGCTCTGTCTCTCTCCATACCAAAAGAGAAAGCTTCAGGTAAGTTGAGAGTCTTAGACAATCAGTTATTTAAAAACTGTGGAGAAATAAAACCAAACCACATTGTAAAGATGAAACTGACTCCACAAACATGAAATCTTTTATGTGAATATATAAAATTCCAAGAGGTAGTTTACACGCCAGAGGTTATATAAAAATTTTTTATTTGTATTAGCGCTTTCACCTTGTCTCCACAACACTTCCTCAGATACATATGCTTAAAATTCACACATACTCTGGGATGTAAACTGACTTTTGGAATTTTATATATATATATATATATATATATATATATATATATATATATATATATATATACAAGATTTAAAAACTGTACCATATTATCTCCCTCTTGTTTCTCTTGAATCCCATATATCCTGATGTTATTTCTTCAAGACCTCATGTTTCATTCTTCTATTTTTCCCCATCATTTACTGATTTTCTATTGATAAAATCTGTAATGACTGTAGTTTAATGACTTCATTTAATAAGTCCATTTGTCTCTTCTTTTATATTGTCCATTTTGTTCTCTAGCTTATCCATTTTCAACTGAAAATCCTAGATGCTGCTTACAATAGAATACAAATCTTTCTTCATTGTATTTTCTTGGGAATTAGCTTTAGAGCAGCTCATTCTAACAAGGATTGTTTTGGAGTTCTTCTGAAAGGAAAATGACAAAGAAAGATCACAAATGTGATACTTTTGTAAAAGTACTTAAATATTAGAACTACCAGTCATAAAAGAATATTAATTGAGATTTTAATAAAAATTCCTGTCAAAATGTTTGAAAAGAAGCATAGAAAAAAATTCAGTGCTAACTGCTCACCATCTTGACCATGCCCCCACCCACTGATGTATCTTCATTTAAACAAAATGCAAAAGACTTCTCTTGCTCTGATATCATCAATTATTCCTTGATCCCAAACAATTGGATAGTCTTAGTATCTGGTTGAAGTTCATATTTATTTAAGATATAGCAGAATACTGTACAATTAAAATAGTGGACAATAAGGCTTAAAGGGCAAATACATGATTAGAAGAACTCATGAAACCATTTAATTCCTGACTTTTCTGCTGTGCCTGTTATTATTGTCACATATAATGTGCTATTTTTAAACTTTTTTTTCTCTTGAGCAGTGTGTCTCTCCAATATCTCTAAATAGTAGCACCTCTGTTTATTCATTTGTTTGCATTCATTATAATATTGTTTAAAAATGCTGTTTAATGCATATAACATAGCTATGCAAACCATGTCTTTGAAAACTGAGTACCATGTGCATGTTCACAAAATGCACAAATATACCACGCAAGCTACTCATATTGATTCTTCATCTCAACCACTGTCCTTTCTTTACTTGCTTAAAAAAATATTTCACATATAGTCACTTGCTTACTCATCTCTATGCTGCATGCCAAAGTAATGCATAACCTTACTAATTAAATCTGTTTGTTTTTTAATAGCTAGATTACACAGTTCATGGAAGTAAGTTGCTGTGTGTGATTAAAGAGCCAAAAGACAAGCAGACTGGATAAGGCACCTGTCCCTGATGCCAGCTTATAGGGGAATACCAAATGGTATATTATTTGTTTCTTTATTCAAGCAAAATATTGGTTACTTATCTTTGCTTTGTTTTTAGCTTTCTCCCTGATTTTTGCACCCTTTCTAGATTTGAAAGCATTGCACAAGGGGGTCACGGTCATAGGGATGAAAGTCAAAGGGTCATGTCAAGGACGGATCATCATTTATTTTTTATTTATTTATTTTATTTTACATTTCTTAACTGGGACAGTCTGACTGGATCAGGTCCTTTTACAGAAGAGGCCCGGGGAGAAAAGCTCCACATATATTAACAGAAATACTAGAATTTAATACATAGTAGTAAAAAACTGATACTAACACATTTTAACAGCAAAAATCCAGCTAAAAAGAAATATAAAACAGACAGGATAAACTCAGCAGTTGAACAGACTAAATACATTTAACATTGAGAGTCATGACATACATCATGTTAAAATGAAGTACCTATATTAGAGGGATAAACAACTGTATCATGTACATTAATCAAATAATAAGCCTTTCAACTTTCCACAGAGCTTAAGCAGTGTTTTTAAGTTATGCATGGGGAAAGTCAGGTGTTTATGAGATGTGATTTTTAAGAGTTTTTGAAGTGTGAGGTGGTGGGGATAGAGATCAGTGATGGGGGGAGTTTATTCCAATTTTTGGCAACACTGTAGGAGAATAATGCTTTTCCAGCAGTGTTATTAGCTGTAGAGATGCATAGAAGTGATTTATCACTAGAGCGGAGTGTGCGATTTGTTGCATAGTAGGTAAGTAATTGACTTAGTGATGGGGTTTTATCAGGATACTTCAGAATATTATAGGCATTAATCAGTTGGTGGTAATTTGGTAGCTGAGGAAATTCTAACCATTTTAAGTCCCTTAGAGCTAGACAATGATGGGATCTAAAGGTGGTGTTAGCAAATTTGGCAATATTATTATAGCAAGACTCAGGTTTATCAAGGTCAGGTTTTCTGATATATGTAAGAATTGGTGCTGCATACATTAGTGTGGACAAAAGGTGAGTTTGGGCTAGAGTGATACGTGCTTGATTCGAAAGGAAATTTTTGTGTCTGTATAATGACCCCATTTTTTTGTGAACCCTTTTAATGGTTTGAGAGATATGGACATCAAAGAGAAGGTTTTTGTCAATCTCAACACCGAGGAGTTTGGTATGGGCAGAAGGAAAAATCATAGTACCATTTTTGGAAGTAATAGAAAAGGAAAGAGGAGCAGACTTTGATTTATTGGGGGTAAATAAAAGCATTTTGGTTTTCTTAGGGTTAAGGATGAGTTGGATACTTGTGATCCAACTTTCCACAGAGTTAAAGGATTCCTGGTTCTGTTGTTGGAGAATAAAAGGAGAGCGGACTGAGCAGATTAAAGTTGAATCATCTGCATACTGTATGAGTGTGGTATGCTGGGTGGAGGTATGCAGATTGTTAGTGTAGATAGAAAAGAGAAGTAGGCCCAGTACTGAGCCTTGTGGTACACCTATGAAAGTTGAAAGTAGAGAAGATAGTGCCCCTTGCCATTGGACAGATTGTTGCTAGATAGTTCCTGAACCAGGCAATAGTAGAAGGGGCAAAGGATAGGGATGCTAGTGAATCTAATAGTGTAGGGAGTGTGAGACCATATCAAGTGCTTTGGATAGATCCCAAAATATAGCAGATGTAGAGTTACAGTCATTTCTGTGCTGGTTTACTAGATTGGTAAATGAGAGAAGAGCGGCAGTTGTAATGTGGTGTGTGCAGGACCCGTGTTGTGTGGTGGAGAGGAGTGTGTGTGTGTTCAGGAGATACATGACTTGAGAGTGAATACACTTCTCTAGCAGCTTGGAGAGGGGAGACAGAATAGCTAGGGGATGGTAATTATAGAAGTCATAGGAATTACCGCCTTTATGAAGAGGGGTAATGTAAGACACTTTCCAAAACTGAGGGATGTACGATTCTTTTATGGATCAGTTTATGAGGCTAGAAACGGGGCAAGATAATGATTCTGCAGTTAGTTTTAGGATTTTAGCAGGTAGATTATCAGCTGCAAGGGTGGTAAGTTTTAATTTCAAAAGTAGTTTTTTTAATGTTGGAGGTGGGAACAGATGAGAGATTAAGGGGGAGAAATGCTATCTAGACACTTGGCTGGGATATATGAAGGGTTGTTTTCGGACAATTGGCTGGATAGTGCCATTATGGATTCTGCAAAGTGGTGATTAAATTGAGAGGCTATCTCCATGTTGTCATTGGTGGAGTTGGGAGCTAGAGTAGTAGTTTTGCATGATTTAATTAGGGAGTTGATAGTCTGCCAAAACGTTTGAGGATTTTTTTGTGTTCTGTTTGTACAGTAAGAAAGTAGTTCTGTTTGTCAAGTTTAGTTTGTATTTTGGCATGATTCCTAAGCTGCTGTTAGTGTTGTTTGGCTTGGATAGTTATTATCCCTCTTCCAGATTTTCCAGGCATTATCTCTGGACTTCAGCATGGCTTTTGTGTCTCTACTTAGCCATAGTGCATAATTAGTCTTAACTCTAATTTTCCTGGTAGGGGCGACTCATTAAGGTTATCAATGAAGGTGCTTTTAAAGTAGTCAACTGCCTGGCCTAAACCAAGGGAAACTAGTGGCTCCAAGTTACATTGTTTTAGAATCGTGTTTAGATCCTGGGAGGTTTAGGTTGTGGTCATTATGGATTTGTCTATAATTTATGGGCTTAGGTATGTTT
The DNA here is from genome assembly GCF_019279795.1 of Protopterus annectens. Lineage (NCBI taxonomy): Eukaryota > Metazoa > Chordata > Ceratodontiformes > Protopteridae > Protopterus > Protopterus annectens. The sequence continues at coordinate 610,750,308 of NC_056743.1, forward strand.
GTACATTTCCGTAGCTGGAATATAGGGAGGTGGTCACTAATACTATTTGGTATTCAGCCTGTCTGGTAGTTTTGCTGAGGGCTATTGTCTAGCATCCAATCAAGGATGGATTCTTTTTGTTTTTTTTTGTCTACCCTAGTGGGCTCCTAAATAAGCTGAAGGAACCCATAGAGATTTATGTGGTTAGTGGACAATTAGAACTGCAGGCCAACCAGTCAGTATTCAGATCACCTAGTAGGATTGTTTCATGTGGGAGATTATCTCTAGTCTATTGTAGGATTTCCTCAATTATAGGAGAGTTATTTCCTGGAGGGATGTAACAGCAGAGAATGTTATTTATTTTTGTTTTGTTAATATACAGGACAGACACAAGGTTTTCAGCATTATTAAATTTAGGTACAGGGGTATGAAGACGTTTAAGGGTTAGCATGTTTTTAAAGAGAATTGTAACTCCTCCACCTTTTCTACCCACTCTATCCAGTCTTAAGATATTATAACCTGGAGGGAGGATTTCTTCATTTTGGGTAGTGGGTTTTATCCATATTTCTGTTATGGTCAGTATGCCAGGAGTGTAGTGGGTTAATAATGCATGCAGGTCAGGTATTTTGTTAGATATACTCCTTATGTTGATATTAAGAATAGCTGGTTGTGTATTGAACTTTGCAGCAGCTGACATCCTCATTATTAGAAAATACTTCTGAGTGTCACTGTACCTATCTTTAACATCACTGCAATAAGCTATAGAGTCACCCAGCTGTTTTAATAATATATACTGCCTCTGCAAGGAATAACTTTGATTCTTGCTAATCTTGGTTTATAAGCTCACCAGTGTTAGAAGCAGATTAAACACAGAAATATTACTAAGCAAATAGGCTACAGCGTTTAACCTTAACTTCCTAATGTGCTCATTTATTCATCTATACAAGTAATACCATAACATGCAGACAATACAATAACAAATGATTTCTACTCTTCTGTTACTCTCACATTATTTACCTTTTTATAAAGTTTCATAACTTTTCTTCTCCAGGAATCTGGATGCCACACATTTTTATCTGCTGCTATGGCTACTCCTTGTTAAATATTTTGAAAACTACATGCCCAGTAGTGCATTGCAGATCAATAGGCATGTCTGGTGCAGTGATATTTGCTTTATTTATATGTAAAACATGTCTTTAAAGTTCCTGTTTCTGCCATTAGATCTCTTGAGTTTGCAGCTGCTGTTGGGTGCATGTACTATATGCCGGCTAGGATGCATAAGTGACATTTAATAAGCATATGACTGTTTGTGCTAAAGAAATCATGCCTTCAACAGCACCAGGATTTCAGTGATCCCTGTGACAAGTCTATAACAACAAATAGGAAATTCTTAATATTCTGGCAGGAGAGGAGGACAGAGTAGTTTTGAACAAGACCTGCAGTAATGAGAGTAGCATTCATGATAAGATTGCCAAAAGATGATGCACAGACTTTTTATCTTTTTTTTTTTTAATACTGTAGATAGCTGCAGAAAAAGTGATATAAGAGGTGAAACATCTTAACTATGAGAAGTAAGTAATCAGATGACATGGTTCAAAATGACACATTCAGGTCATAGACTCAGGAAATCACCAGTAAGGCCTGAGACCTGCCGGTCAATAAAATCAATATAGCACCACATATTAATGTACTATTTTATAGAACATTGATAACACAATGAAAGTCATTCACTGGAGAGTGTGGAGGTGGTATTATGAACGCATTCAGTGAAGGCTGAATAAAATAGGTTAGTACTGTATACAAGATGGTTTTAACAGTACATTGGAAAGGCAAAATGAACTCAGTGCTGACTCTTCAAAATTTTTACTGCAGCTCCCACAGTTGGATGAGGGCATGATCTACATCTCCCTTTACTGAAAATTCCTTTGTTAATGTTGTATACTACATCTACTTTTATAAAATTAAAACAAATATTATACTACTGTCAAATCATGTACCATCATTTGTTAGAATGATTCCAAAATATCCACTTTCAGTTGTATGTTTTCATTTAATGGTTAGTACAATGGTATAAATACTGTTCCACGATTTTGACTTAGTGTACACATTGTTTGGTGTTTAACTTGCATTTTATTATTCATCCCTTGTATATCTGATATGCCAGTCCTGTTGCAAAAGCTAGTGTAATTTGCAAGAAGGCATACCATTTGCAGTATCACTTTTAAATACATTTAACTGATGGACACTTCTCAAGTTTTTGAGTAGTTCCTCAGAAACATTATTTTAGTTGCCTGCATTCAGCATCTTACATTTTGTTAGATAAGGTGTGTGGAGGTGGGTATTATTGGATGAAAGCCAAATAAAAACCTCAAATAAGGAAAACTTTAAGGGGCAAACTAAGTACATACCAGATTTTGTTGTGGAATGACAGGTCCACAGTCTTGATGTAAGCTGGTCAAGTGCTGACAAGTGTGCACCTCATTTGCTAAAACTCAATATTTGTCGTTTACTGGAAATTGATGTAGGAGCTGATAACTTCAACTACAGAAAAGAAAATCTGAATTTAACCTATTATTCTTTAGATTCCATGCTGTTTGCAAATGCGATGCCATGTTTGACTTCTGCTCTTGACATTTGATTTGCTTGTATTCTGGTATTCGCATTAACCTTATTGACTATGCAAATTCTTAAAGCCAGCCAGTCTGTTTTGGAGTCATTGCTATTCTTAGTATTAGACTGCATATTTCAAGTAAACTTTCAGGAGTGCACACATGCAATGGAAAACAATCATTCATTATTTTTCACATTTCTTCTGAAGCAGTCATGGTACCTACTTTAAGTAATTTTTAGTGTAGGATTCAAATTTTGTGAACATGGAGGAGTATGCGTACAGTACAGTAAGACACAAAACTAAGATTTTCTATTGTTAGGCTATAAGTCATAACGCAAACCTTGCCATTGTCTTTTTGTGTTGATTCTGATGTGTACAAAGTAGAAAGAAATGAAAAATATACAGCCATATACAATATATAAAGCAATGGAAGTGGTGAAGAGCTGCATTTGAAGCCTTTTTAGCGTAGTAGGTAGAGGGTCAGTCTCATAATCTGAAGGTTGTGAGTTTGATCCTCACACAGGGCAGTTTCAGATTTTAGGTGTATTTGATGACGACCATGTAGACATGTCAGCACTTATTACCTGTGTGAAGGAGACAACTGAAGCGAAGTTTTCACAGAACCTGTCAGCCAACAGGTTAGCTATGTCCACAGGCTCAGTATATGTGGAAGTTCTAGCTTGGCTGGAGTTTTCATTTAGTTTTTACTGATTGGTCTAGCTTTTTTTGGGAATAAATGTCTAAAAAAATGTATTAGAGAACATATATATTATAAGTATATTTTCAAAAAAATCACTGGCCCATACATAGCTCTAAATTTTAAAATAAAACAGTTTTCCATGTGCAAAAATTTTCGGGAGGCTTTGTCCCAGTAATAAATCTCAAATCTACATCTACTCTCATTTACAGAGTCTAATTGTGTATACCTTTTCTAGGCATCTAAGCTAAACTGTGGGACTCTTCTCCTTTAAAAGTCCAGGCAGAAGAAAGATACAAAATAATATTATCGTAAGTTAAACATTATAGCCACTTGTCCTGCACTTGTAAAAAGGAAGATGGATAGGAGTCATTAGCCAGACTCTTGGAGTATTCATCATAACCTGTACCAAAGATAATGGTACAACAGAAAATGGGAATTCTTTAGGAGCTTGTCTAATTTGGAAGGTATTTTTGATGAACCTGTTACGTTTATAAATCAGGGAAATACAGTCAGTAATCCATTTGTCCAGGGTAATTTTGGAGACATCTTGACATAAGCAGTTAGGAGAAAAAGATAGATCAGATTTTCTGTACTGTTTTGTTCTGTGAAGACAGAAACATAGTTGTCCATGAGCATCAACCATGTTTGCAACTTGGCAGGAATGTATGCATGGCAAGAGTTAATATCTCCATCACAGTTACTAAATGATACAAACATCCTGATTCAAGTATTTATTAATTTTTTTATTTACTGCATTTGTTTACCAGGAAAGTCCAACTTGGGCACAAGTGCCATTTTCAGTGGAGGTCTGGGGACAAATGCTCCATTTAACAAAATGAGTTGAAGGCAGTTATACAAGAGTTACATAATAAATGCACATACATAGATATATAAACTAGTAATGATATGAGAGTTAATCAAAAATAATAAATGTACATATATACATACAATAGTAAATGAATATACAAAGTATTATTATGATATGACAGTTAATGAAAACATGACAGTTTGAGGAATATAGCAAAATAGCTAATCTATCAGTATTAATAACACTAGGTGTGGAGTAATCAATTTTAATTGCTAAGTGTCAAGCAATCATTATTAAAGGTGTAATGTCTAGTCATAAGCTTGGTACAATGAAGACCACCGATGTAATTATGTAAACTCATAGAAGTGGATAGTGCACCACTGTCTTTACTGATTTACAAAGGCAGGACATTTTTGATTTAAACATTTTTAGATTGCTTGTTACAGAAGGCATCATTAAAAACATGTTTGTTTTAAATTTCTTGGCAGCTGTTAGTAAAAGTTTGTTGAGGGCCTAACACATACCTATAATCAACTAAGCATGGTACTCACACCTACAGGTGATTCGAAGGAATTACAAATTAATCTGTGGCAAAATCGATAAGCAATTCAAAAGAAAACCACTCAAATACATTGCATTTCAGTGGATGATTGGGCAGACAGCGTGGGGACTGGTATTTGGTAGGAGATGAATCAAGGGGAACAAAAGTATATTATCTCAGGCACCAAGCTCCCTTACTACAGCTACCTGTGAATCATTTAGAAAGCATAAAATACAGGCTTTTCATGGCTAATGACTACACCAACTACAGTATCTTTTTATAAGTATAGTAAGCAAAAAATAAAGTACTAGTAGGTCAAGTAAGTTACTGTTTTCTTCTCAAGCAGATCAATATTATTACTTAGACTGATAGCATGCTGCATTTTGTATCCACAGACAAATCGTTAGCACATTTGTTTTATGCAATACAGTTCATTATACAATGACCCCCCCCCCATTAATATTCAAAAACGTGCACGCTGATTGGTCAGCGTGCACGTTGTAAATCAGAGTTATAGTAATGGAAAAAGGTCCGGTCGCCCGGACTTTTTCCATTACTATAACTCTTTTTTTACAGAAATGGAGAATGCAAGATCTCCATTGCTTCACACTGTCCCACTATGTTAAACGAGTTTAACATAGCGAGACAGCTTTAAAAAAAGCAACAGAGATTCTCCGTTGATTTTTTTAAAGCTGTCTCATTATGTTAAACTCCTTTAACATAGCGAGACAGTTTGTAAAAGGCAATGGAGATCTTGCTTTCTCTGTTGCTTTTGCCCACAGCTCTGACATACTGCATAGGCATATGCATGCACAGTACATCAGAACTGCTGCAGAATACCAGACAGTTGCGAAAGGGCAGCAAGGAGGCATTATACAATGCCATTATTTAAGAAAAGTAATTATTGTTTTTTCTTAAATAATGTCATTGTATAATAGCAATAACCCACTTCTGGGTGTGGGTAATGCTGGATTTACCCACGGTTGGCTTTGTTTGGCCACTCGGGCTTCGGCCTTGTGACCAAACCACACCAACCGTGGGTAAATCCAGCATTACTCACACCCAGGCGTGGGTTATTGCTATAAGCTTTCCAAGGACACTTCATGACCATACAGTCTTGTGATTTACCTTTGTAAGAGCACTGTTTTTGATCTTTTGTGAACTTTTCAGGAAATTTTCATAGGCCATGGCAACTCATTTCTAAAAACATAATGTTAAATGATTTGTTTCTGTTTATTGCAGGTAAGTGGTCTTGAAATTGCTAGGACTTCCAGAGAACTGGAGATGGGGATTCTGTCTGGGGGTATGTTCACCTGTCAAATGAGAGGGCAGAGAAATTTCATAAAAGAAGACACTGTAAAACCAATTGCTTTATTACCATGCTGTTATAGTTTGTAATCTTTCATCTTTAGTGTTAGTTCATAAATAGTTATATCAGTGTAGTTACCTTGACTTTTTATGACAAACCAAAGAAAATCTGACAGATCAGAGATTTTAAAACACTGAGTTCAAATATTTATTATTTATGATGGATGAGTCCAAATGCTAAAAGATAAGTATATATTTAAGCAAGTACTTATTGAAAATGTAACACACTGACCCATATTAGTTGCATTTATTATGTATTTATTTATTTGGCAATTGTTAACCAGGAAAGTCTGACTGGGTCATGAGGTACCTATTTTCAGTGGATTGACTAGCGAGAAAAGCTCCGGACACATATGGTTAACAGAATGAAGAACTAGACAGGCCTAATAAACTCATAACATTCAAGCACACATATGAAAACAGCACATTTGTTTCTCAAAATGAGAACTTAACAGATTTAATAAAGTCATAACACTGAAGCACAAAATTTGAAAGACTACACATTAGTTTGTCAGAATAAAAACTCAACAGACAGAAAGGCATAGTGTTCAAGCATAAAGTATTTGGAAAGCCTGATAATACAAAGATGCAGCATTATTTGCATAATAGATGATTATCAGTAATTACTAATATTCTGTCATGAAACATGTTAACAGATAGTATTGGTGAAGGCACAGGATAGTATGAGTAGAGAAGGGTACGGTGTGATAGAGGGGATAGTAAAGATAGACGTGGAAAAGGTATGAGTCTAACCTCAGTGAAGTATGTATAGAGGAAGGGGAGGGTAAATTAGTAGAGAGGATAAAGAGAGTAGGGGTAAAAAAAGGTATAAGAGTACCTCAGCCTGGGCTCATACAGGAGCAAACTCAAGCTTTGTTGTATTCTTTTATAGAGTTTTTGAAGGAGGACAGGCTACTAGCAGTTTTGATAGTTGAAGGAAGAGGAAGTTCCATAGTTTTGCCACAGAGCAGGAATAAAAGTTTAGGTCTGGGGTTTTGTTAGGTTTATAAATTTTGAGGAAATGTTTGTCTTCAGATGTTTATTTGGGATATAAAAGTTGATTAATGGGCTAAGAGCAGGACAAGCTAGTGGGTTGTGGTTGAATTTGTGTACCATAGTAAGCTGTGCATATTGGAGGTAGAGAGGGAGTTCAGGTAATCTTAGGGAATATAGGGCTTTTCAGTGATGAACTGGATGGGTTGCATTTATGGCAAACTTGGCAACTTTGCTATAGCAGCTTTCTATTTTTTTTCTTAGGGAGATTTGTAAGTTAGTAAGAACTGGGGCCCTGTATAACAGTGAGACAAGAGGTAGGTTTTGGCCAGGGTAATTTTGGTAGTTGCTGTGAGGAAGTTTTTATTCCTGTATAGCATGTCTAGTTTTTGGTGTTTTTGTTTATACTATTCTGTATGCGTAGGTCAAACTTGAGATTATCATCAGTTGTGACACCTATTAGTTTGGTATGCTGAAACAATTCAGTTTCAGTATTGGCTGAAAAGATCTTAAAGTTTATATTGACAGAGCTGGGGTTTGTTGATGAAGATAAGGAGCTTTGTTTTTAGGGGGTTCAAACTGAGTTCAGCATTGGAGACCCATGTTTCTATGGAAGAAAAAGCTTGTTGTGTTATGTGTTGTAGGTGAGCTAATGTGTCTGAAACACAGATAATAATGGAGTAATCTGCATAATGGATTAGAGTGCCTTCACAGGAGGATGTATAAGTTATGGATGAAGACATTAAATATTAATGTGCCAAAGATGGATCCTTAAGGTACACCTGTGAGGGTGATGTGATTTGGGGTGATAGATCCTTGTCATTTTACTGCTTGCTGCCTGTCGGCTAGGTAGCTAGAAAACCACTGAAGTGAAGGGGAGGACAGACCAATGGTGGAAAGTTCTTTAAGGAGTTTGGGGTGAGATACCATGTTAAATGGTTTTGACAAATCTAGAATTACTGCAGATACTAGTTTGCCAGTGTCATAGGCTTGTTGACAGAGTCCATGAAAGATACTAAGGCTCTTGATATACTGTGTGCAGGTCTAAAGCTATGTTGAGTGTGGGAGAGTAGGTTGCTGTGTGTAAGATGGTCGAAAAGTTGTAGGTGCACATCTTTTTCTAGAATCTTAGGGGGGGCAAGATTGCTATAGGATGAAAGTTTGTGATGTCAGTGGAGTTGCCTCTGTTATGTAAAGGGATAATATATTATTTTTTACATAGATTAGGGACATGTGATCCAGCTATGGATCTATTACTTAAGATGCTTACAAAGAATCCTATTGCTTCTGTGGCAAGCTTTAGGCATTCTAGTGAGAGGGTGTCTGCTGAGGTTGAGCAAGGTTTCAGTTATAGGAGTTTTTTTATTGCAGATACAGGGATGGGTTGAAAAGTAAGTTAGGAATGGTTTGGTTTTTGGTTATGAGTGAAGGGTTGGTTGTGTGTGTGTGTAATGTGTGGGGTATGTAGAGGTTAGTATTGAGGGTATAAGTAGAAGTAGTGAGTTGGGGTGGATGAGTTGGGTTTACTTTATGTTGGATATTGACTCTATAAATTATGTGTTGAATCTGGTGGCTGTTTGAAGAGATGGTGCATTGGGGTATGGCTTGGGATTGTTTTTATTTCCTGGTTTGAGTAGTAAAGTTACAGAGGACCAGAATTTTTAGAACTGCTTTTGTGGTCATCTTGAATGTAGGAATTAGCATGATTTTTTTGTCATGCAATATTTGTCTTTTTGATTGTGAAGTTGTCTGTATAACTGAAGATTTATGTCATTTTTATTCTTTAGCCAGGCAGTCCATGTTTTGTACCTGTCATTAGAAATTTACATGATTTTGTGAGACATGGGGCATAGTTATTTTCTATTCTTTTTGATCACTGAGGGGCTAGGGAATTTAGAATGCTTAGGAAGGTGTTGTTGAAATGTTCATACTTATCATTAAGGGAAGTCTTTTTAGGCTGGACCAATCTATAACTTTTAGAGATTCATTAAATACCTATTTGCTGAATTTTTGTAGGTTGCGTATAGTTTTGAACTTGCGTTGCTTTGTGAGTTGAGTGATAGTCCTGTGAGTATAGGCTGGTAGGTGGTCACTTAAGGAGTCAGGGAGTGTGCCTGAGGATGTAACGTTAGAAGGGTTTGAGAGTAGTATCCCGTCCAGAGTGGAGTGTTGGATGTTATTTTTGCTATATCTGATAGGAGTATTTATAAGTTGAGTATAACCACAGATGTTTATACTGTTTGTTGGGTGGTGTGAAATTAGTGTAAGCCAGTCAGTCTTAACATCCCCTAAGATAATGTTTTTGTTCAGTATTATTTCAGATATCCAGGCTAGAATATTTTCTAGAATGGGGATATTTTGCCCAGGAGGAATGTATTAAACAACTATGCAGATGTTGTTAGATTAGTCAAGTTTTAAAAAAATGAAACTACACATTGTTAGAGAAAATTAGGGCTATTCCACCACCTCATTTATGTGCTTTGTCTGCTTTGATAATGCTGTAACCAGGGAGACAAATTTCAGTATCTTTTATTTCTGACTTTAGCCAAGTATCTCTAATAGCAAGGACACCTGGGTTAGAGTGTGTTAACCAGGAATGAAAGAGTGTCCGTTATTGAATGTGGTCCTGATATTAAGAGTGATAAGTTTTAGTTTTTTTTTGTCTGTAGTAGTAGGAATGGGATTTGGGTTAGGGTAAATGTTCCTGCACAAGTTTAAGATCCTGAAAAGTCTAGTTGTTTTAGGAGTTTAAAGTAATTTGGGAATTTGTATTAGTTTTAAGTTGTAGTGGTTAGCACTGAGGACTTTAGAGTGGGAATAGAAGAAGATTGGTACAGAGATCAATGTTGGGGTTATTTCGAAGAAACTTATGGTGGAAGGATTGAGTGGTGATGAGGTAATAGTTAAGGTATGCTTTTTTAGTAGTGCTGCTGGAGGAATTGTTAGGGTAGAAAGGAGAGGAAGGAAGAAAAATGAGATGCATGTGTAAAACAGCACAATTGGTATAGTGTGAGATTAGGTTAAATGGAAGTAGAAGGGAAATTTGAGCTGTTTGAAGTGAAGCAGTTATAGGTGATACAATATAAGTGAAAATACTGTGGCATAGTAGTGTAGAAAAAGGGGGGTGTGAGTAGAGTAATATGAGTGGGGTGTTGGAGTGGGATGTTGTGTAGCAGACTGATTGTAGTATAGTTGGGATTGCAGGGAGTTTGCAGGAGGTGGAGCTAAAGGAAGTACAGGTTTACAAAAGAAGAGTGGTAGGTTGTCCTAGTATCTTCTCTGGAATGTAAGGAAGAGAGGGATATTAAAGGCTAGAGATAATGATGTAGTTCAAATAAAAAAAAATATGAGAGTTCATTTGGGAAAAGAAAAGGATGTGATGTGGAATAGATAGATACTATTAGAGAGGGTGTGATTATAAACGGATATAGTGCAAAGCAGTATGGGAAGGAAAAAGACCCTTGGAATTTCGGCTAAAAATTAAAAGAGATAAGGAAGTAAAAAACAAGAAACAGAAGTGCATGTATAAAAGTAGTGAGGCAATTTGGGAAGGGCTTTGGATAAAGATTCAGAAGTTAAATGTGCATGTAGGAAGTATAACACTAGACTAAGAGAGAGTGGAAATTGTGGGTACAGTAGGGGAGCAAACCAAAGCTGAGCATAAAAGGCCTCTTACCCTCAAGTCAACTTAGAACTGATAGCAATCACATTATAGCCAGAACAAAGCAATTAACAAAGAGATGCAAGTACAACAGGTTTTCTGTCATTTCCTTAGATGGAATATTTGGCATATGCAGTATAGTATCCTGGTCAAGCAAAAGGAGACAGTGTCCAACTTAGTAAGGGGTCCTACTATTTCACAGATTAGGCATGTATTTAACTGATTAAAGCTGTAAATTTATATTGCCGCAATAAAGTTAATACTTATTATACAAAATAAAATAGAGATGGGATTACAGTAGGTCATAGAAAGAGAATACATGGGGAAATATGAGAGTAGAGTGATGGTAAAAAAGTGTATGCATGCAAGCTCAAACTAGTTGTAGCAGATTGCTTACTGATAGAGAACCGCAGTAACACGTTATAAATATAAAGCTGTATTGAACAAAATATTAGAACATGGCACTACACTGATAGGCACAATATAACACCATCACTTAGTATAATTTATGGGATTAACAGTATATCAAAACAGTGTTTTGTGTGTGTGTGTGTGTGTGTGTGTGTGTGTGTGTGTGTGTGTGTGTGTGTGTGTGTGTGTGTGTATGTATATGTATTGTGCTCTGTAGTGAGAGTAGAGAACAAGTGGAGGAGACCCTGGAGAGATGGAGATACATTCTAAGGTGAAGAGGAATGAAGGTCAGCAGGACTAAGACAGAATATATGTGTGTGAATGAGAGGCAGGATAGAGGAATGGTGAGGATGCAAGGAGTAGAGGTGGTGAAGGTGGATGAGTTTAAATACTTGGGATCAATAGTTCAGAGTAATGGTGAGTGAGGAAGAGAGGTGAAGAAGAGAGTACAGGCAGGGTGGAGTGGGTGAAGAAGAGTGTCAGGAGTGATTTGTGACAGACGAGTACCAGTAAGAGTGAAAGGGAAGGTCTACAAGAGGTTAGTGAGACCAGCTATGTTATATGGGTTGGAGACAGTGGCATTGACAAAAAGGCAGGAGTTAGAGCTGGACATGGCAGAGTTAAAGATGTTAAGATTTGAGCTGGGTGTGATGAGGGTGGACAGGATTAGGAATAAGTATATTAGAGGGTCAGCCCAAGTTGGAAGGTTTGGAGACAAAGCCAGAGAGTCAAGATTACGTTGGTTTGGACATGTGCTGAGGAGGGGTGCTGAGTATATTGGGAAAAAGATGCCAAGAATGAAGCTACCAGGTAACAAGAAAAGAGGAAGGCCTAAGATAAGGTTTATGGATGTGGTGAGAGAGGACATGCAGGTAGTTGGTGTGAAAGAGCAAGATGCAGAGGACAGGAAGAAATGGAAAAAGATGATCCGCTGTGGCGACCCCTAACGGGAACAGCCGAAAGAAGATGATGATATATATATATATATATATATATATATATATATATATATATATATATATATATATATAGACACACACACACACAGGTTATACTTTTATCTGATCTCAATGAAATTGTTACAAATATAACATACTTCCAAAGTATTTACACTGGTTAAAGTTAATACATACCGAGGTTCTTCATGATAAATATGCTTACATGAAACAATGACAAAAGTCTCAGTAAACTTCTAGGTTTAAGGTTTTGTGTCTGAGCTCCTGCAATACTGGGGTCAGGTGTAATGACTGCAGGCTATGAAATATTGACAAAGGCCTCAGTAAATGTGTAGGTGTAGGGCTTTGTGACAGAGCTCCTGCAATATCAAGTTCAGATGTAGTGACTGCACGCTAGGAAATAATGACAAAAGTCTCATTAAACGTATAGGTATATGGGTTTGTGACAGAACTCCTGCAATATCAGGATCAGATGTAGTGACCGTAGGCTATGAAACAATGACAAAAGTCTCAGTAAATTTATAGATGTAGGGCTTTGTGACATAGCTTCTGCAGTATTGGGGTCAGATGGAGTGACCATAGGCTATGTATATGTGTGTAGGGGGAGAGGAGCAAGTATAATTCTATAAAATAAAAATGACAGCTAACTGCTCATAAGAAAGTGAGTGGTACTAAACTTTTATAGACCAATTTCCAAACAACAACTATTCATAGACAATTCTTCTAAAAGTGCTGAATTTTTGGGAAGAGCTACACTTTTCCTTCTACTAAATCTAAGTTTTGTACGATGAGTGATTACCTCAGAAGTAGTTATATTTAGTAATGGATGTGTGGTGCTACAGATTACTACAATAAAAACAAATATTCTGCTGTTTAACAGCACCATCTTGCAAGTCAGTCTATGAAAGCAAATCTGCTTGAACTGTATGTGCCTAACCCAGTGGTTTTTCAGATTTTGATCCCAGCTTCCCAGGGATGGTTTATGGCAGTTTCAGGGGAAGCCCAAGAAAGAACATATTGTGAATATAAAACATTAATCGGGTGATACTTTTTATGTTGGAAAAAAAAAAGATAATAGTCAATAAATATTTATACTTCTCTGCAAATGATAGTAAAATATTTGTCTTGATTATTTTCATGTTTTGTGTGTGTGTGTGTGTGTGTGTGTGTGTGTGTGTGTGTGTGTGTGTGTATGCACATACATGTTCATCTGTGAGATCACCCTGCAGGAAGTTAGTTTGGGAAGCTGACTGCATGCACAGGCATGTGTGTGTGTGTGTGTGTGTGTGTGTGTGTGTGTGTGTGTGTGTGTGTGTGTGTGTGTGTGTGTGTGTGTGTGTGTGAGGGTGTTTTATGGCATGCAAACAGATGTGATAGTGTTTCCGTATATGTGAAAAGACTGCTATGGGACTTGCTTGTGGCTGGATGGAAGTGTGTGTGTGTGTGTGTGCGTGCGCGTGTTTGTGTGTGTGTGTGTGTGTGTGTGTGTGTGTGTGTGTGTGTGTGTGTGTGTGTGTGTGTGTGTAGGAATGTTTTGGGGTGCATTAGTGTGGGTTTGGGGTTGCATGTGTGTGTGTGCATGCGAGAGTGGGTGTTAGTATGGGTTTAAGACAAATCTTGCTTATTCTCACTATGTGTGTGTGTGTGTGTGTGTGTGTGTGTGTGTGTGTGTGTGTGTGTGTGTGTGTCTGTGTGTGTCAGTGAGGGTGTTTTATGGCATGCAAACCGATGTGATAGTGTTTCCGTATATGTAAGAAGACTGCTATGAGACTTGTTTGTGGTTTGATGGAAGTGTGTGTGTGAGTGTGTGTGTGCGTATATGTAGGAATGTTTTGGGGTGCATTAATGTGGGTATGGTTTTTGGTTGTATGTGTGTGCGAGTATGTGAGAGTGGGTCTTTGTATGGGTTTAAGACAAATCTTGCTTATTCTCACTGTGTGTGTGTGTGTGTGTGTGTGTGTGTGTGTGTGCATGTGTATGTGCAGGAATGTTTTGGGGTGCATTTGTGTGGGTGTGAGTTTGGGGTTGTATTTGTGTGCATGCATGTGAGAGTGGGTGTTTGTATGGGTTTAAGACAAATCTTGCTTATTCTCACTATTTATTTTTGAGTGTATATGTGCGTGTGTGTGTGTGTGTGTGTGTGTGTGTGTGTGTGTATTTTGAGGAGTAGGTGTAACGCAGTACAGTATTACATATGCTTTTTTATACTTGGAAGTCGAAAGCGCTTTTTGAGCACCTAGTAGACTAGTAGAGACTCAAGGACTTTTCTTAGATCATTCACAGCTTTACTATGAAAAAGTCTTATTACCTATGAACTAACCCTGTTTGCTTTACATCTGCCTTGGGTGCAGGGCAACATGTGCTTTTGTGATGGTGTCCAGAAATAGTTTTGATAATATGGGGAGGCCAAAGCCATTTATATTGCTTAAGAGACACTAACTGTAGCAAAGTCTAATAAGCTCTCATATAGCTTGGGATTCATTAACAACTGTGTAGGTTTAGCACGATGCATACATTTTTACAGAGAGTTAACTTGATGAGCAGCAGCACTAATTGAATATGCACGCTGCCCGGAGCACTTACATCATTCCAAGCACCATTTCATGGCCAGCAGCAGTAGTGGCTGCCATGAAACAGTTATAGGAAACAAATGCATACAATGTAAACAAAACTCCTTGCCTGTAGGCAAAAGTATTATGTGAGCATGTGTGTGTATCAAGATGAGCACACTTGAAGGGCTTACAGCACTATCAAATTGCAATTGGTATGGATCCTCTATCTTGGAGGTTGATGCCTTAAAATGTTGACCTCTGACTGTACAATAAATATTTCCTTTGACTGAGCCATTCCAGTCTGACGCAGTTATGTGACAAACAGATGTTACCAGATTCATACCTTTGCCTCTGTCATATTACACACTCGTGAAGTAAGGGCTTGTGAATTATAAGATGCAGGGGACATTAAATTATGGATGTACACATAATAAAATGTTAACAGTGCAGAGACAAGTATGAGGGAAGGTAAGCAGAAAAATGTATTCATTTAATACATTCAAATATGATGATGTCACAAAGAGACAGATTCAATGGCAAGATGTCCATATTGGTGGTAATAAATAATTCTGTTTCCAGTTATTTATTGAGGTACATAACTTAAAAACAAACATGTTAACAACAGATATGAGAGAGAGAAAATACAACATTGTAAGAAAGGGAAGTGCATGTGATATTAATGTTGATAACATGCCAAGTTAAGATAACCTGTTAGCAAGGACAGTGGATAAATTAGGGGTTATTCACATAGAAGGTAGGTATTGAATATGACATGTATATATACAGGGAATGTATGTGTGATACCTGACTGTAGTGCTGTATCCTCTTCATCCTGCATAAACAAAACATTACCTTGACAAATGTCTTAGACAAGCATGTGTTTTATATACATGTGCATGATAAACAATAGTATAATAGCAATCAAAATACATAGGTGACAAATGACAGCACATCTGATAACATTACAGTAGCTCAAGGTCTCCATCTGTAAATGGTGCACATCTAATACAGGAATATACTGGGCATGCTCACAAGCCAATGAACATAACCATATAAACAATACAAGCACATAAGAAAACATCCAGAAACAGGCCCTTTCACAGTTTATCATGCTATACAGGAAGACATGTTACGTAAGTCCTCATGTCCAATAAAGCTGTACAATGTGAAGAAAACAATTGCAGTAATACATAAATGTTTGGAGGAAGACAGGCTTTACAGCACATTCTTATTTGGAAATTAAGTAGTGCTTGTGAGCATTCAGTGACATACTCAACTTGCATTTTGCCAGTCTCAAACACATGCCAGGGCAGATATCAGAAATATGCATATCAAACTGTAATGCCTACTTTCAAACTGTAATTGGGATGTATGCCCTACCATGGAGGGTGATGCCTTAAAAATGTTGCCCTCTGCTGACTATGCAATAAATAATTGCTTTGCTTAAGCCATTCCAGTCTGACACATTTATATGACAGATAGATGTTACCAGATTCAAACCCTGCCTGTCATACTACACACTCTACTGACCTGTGTAGTAACTGCATCTGCTACATAAAATATTAATGGATCTTGTCACAAGTAAATATGTGAGGTAAAAAGGACATTTGAGTATAATATGCACAATATGATTTTGTTATAATGCTGACAAGGAGTTAACTATGTTCATGTTCACAAAACTGTGACCATTGCAATATCAACGTTTCTTTGCCAAGGAAGCTGTATCTGTGTAGAAATGCTGTACAAGTCATTACTGAATACATGTGAGGCAGGAGCACTCACTTTCATTTGAAGGATAGTATAAAATGACTTTATATTTCTTTCTCTAAAGTATTAATGGGGAATACTAACTTAATGCAATGCTGTTTGTGTACTGTCAGTACATTTAGAGAATGTTGCCCGTTTGCTGGAATTGAACAGCAAGTTCTGTAAGTCCACTGTACCAAAAGGTGTACAAATCACATGCACCACAGTGGAAGTCTTAACAAAACTGAGAGACTATACTTATATAAAGTCATTACAGCATATGATTACATTTCAGTTTTTATGAGATAAAAGGACTGGGGAGGTTTCTTTAACTATAATTGTATATATTATAATAGTTGTGGATGTTGTTCATGCATAACGGCTTTATGACATGCAGTGCTTACAGTCAGTCAATGTGTGTTTTGAACACCTGTCTATGTGATGACAGAAGCTACATAATATCTTGAAGGATGAACATGCCACAGTGCCAGCAGTGCAAAACCTGTGAGATATTTTAGTTTTTGAAGACATGACATCAAGTTATTGCTGTAACTGATATGTGTGGCTTGTAATTCCTTTAAAAGACTTGCTATATGTGTCTTTCTCATACATTGCCTGCTGCTAGGTGTACCCTATCAGACATGATGTGTAATACAGTCATTACTGTGACAGTAGAATGTCAACCATGCACAATTGCATTGTGTGTTGATAATCATGAATTTGAACGCATGCTTTACTAAGGCAATGTCATGCATATCATTGTCTCATGCTTATATTATAGGCAATGCAGTAGTACTTCTCATAGGAAAGCCAAATGTCATCATCTTTATCCAGTAAAGTATTTCTGTGTGAAAATGAACATAAGTCTTTGTAATAAGAATGCCTTGGCATACATGTACACAGCAGATAACTGACTAACAACATTGCTACCTACATACCTGACATAGTGACAGAAGTGAGTCTAAGGAGTCATGCATGGATTTGAACAGACTACCTAAGATCACAAGGTACAGAACACTGCTTGAATCACAAACAGCATGCAAGATGTTGTTTTACAATTGTGACAGTGCACATTTGAATGGATGGTATTAATATTCTTATATATGCTGATGTTCTTCTAAAAATGTATGAAAGTGGTTGAAGTGCACAGTGACATTACACAGCTGCACATACTACATGCATTAGAATCCTTATTTATACAGCAGGACAGACAAACACACATGCACAGTAGTCAGTCACTGCGGGATTTAAACGTCCTCTTTCTATATTTATGTAGTGTAGAGAGGACGGTATCAGCAGCCAGTACCACAGGATAACTCATACAAGCAATTTGAAGTAATTCATTTTTGATAGAATGATGTAAGCATTGTGTTTCTAAAACTGTTTATTGCCTGGAGATAATACAAATTCATAGGGCAATCCTCTGTCAGTGAAAATATGTCTTGTGTGGAATTTTACATAAGGGATGTTGCCATAGACGCAATTGTACATGACAGTACACACAGTCACATTAATTAACTAAGGCTAAGTTTGATCTCCCCACTTCTGTATTTACACAAGCTATAAAACACAGAATTAGCAATAATTGCCATAGGAGAAGGCTGAGCTGTAAAGGCTCAATGTGCACGTTTGACATGATGACCTCATAACTGAGAAGCAGTGATGATGTTTGTGGTAAAAGTGAGATAAGGGGGATGGGAGCATCCTCTCCCCATGTTAAGTTCTTCCCCTGATTGGAAGTTGATACAGCACATCTATTCAGGAAGCTATATGTAACATCCCAAAGACATGCTGTAGGTGGATTGGACACTCTAAACTGGCCCTAGGTGTGAGTTTGTGCATGTGTGTGCCTTCTGTGGAAGGTTGAGCACCAAGCTGGCAATTAGACACCATATAACTCCACCACCAATCATGAGCAGACACGTGATCCACTGTGGCGACCCCTAACTGGAAAAAGCCGAAAGAAGAAGAAGATTATAGCCACACACAAGTTCCCCACTTTAAGATTTGAAACTCCTACTTAACTAATTTCAAACTCTAGAGAGCAGAGTATAAGTTGCAAATGCCACAGGAGAAATCTGTCACTTCAGAGAATGCACTTTTGACATGATGACCTCATCACGGTTTTTGCACATAGGATGTTTCTGTAAAAAGTGGGATAAAGTACATAGGAAACTGTGTCGAAAGTAAAATGTATTCTCAGTGGTAGTGGACACAGCACATTTGACACTGAGGCATTATTTGTCACTATACCCACCCCCTACACACATGTACATACACAATTTCCCCAGGTTTAGTTGCAAGTAATACAGAAGTCTAATTTTAATGATGTGAAAATGCACATTTGAACTTAGTAAAACTTCACTGTTTAGAACAGCTGGCACTGTGCATCACAGGATTTGGGAGAAAGGCTTGTGTGTGGACAGGCCAATGAAACAGCGCTGTGCTTGCCTCATGTAATTATATATGTCTCTGCAAAGATTTATTTTCTGTCATTCATTTACCTTACATTGCTGTGAGGGACATGTGCCTGTTTCATAGTATGGATATCATTGACAGTCACAATTGTAAACCAGTAGATTATCAGTCAAGCATTCCTGTAAATTAATTCAAGAATGATTGCATGGAAATAGTAAACATTTATGTTGTCACCTGTCTCATCTCATGTTTGCACAATATGCTTTCACAATACAAACAGACAATTCCTAAATATGACAGTACACTTTGGAATAACAGTGATGGATTATGTGTGAAGAGGTTACCCCCCCCCCATTGTAACACAATTGCAAGTGTAACTATTGTAGTGCAGTCACACATTAATAGACATCACTCTGAAATCCTGCTACCTTGTTTTTAAAATTCAGTATTAGATATATAGATGCTTTACAACTTAAACAATTATTTATTGTAAATATTTCTTGCTCTCTGCCCAAAGTTCAGTGGAAGCTAAATTGTGCTGCTAATACATTTGCTCAATTTAAAGCACACCAATCGCTTGCCAAACACATTGGCACTGATTATATCAAGAAACACAGAAGATATTAAAATGCCAGTGAAATTTGTCCATGTGCGATACTTAAACTATTGAGGCATGCTCAAATGTTAAACACTCATATGCTTTATGTTGTTGGTTATAATCATGGTTGTTTGGAGGAAAAACGTATATATTTTGTGATGTATTGGCATGTTGGAAGTGGAACCCTGGTAAGATTGAGTAGTACCACCTGAGAATAGAACCCAAGAGAAAAAAAGGATGAAATGTTAAACCTTTCTCATTAACTGTCACTGCCACAGGGGAATTTACTTGTTAAGCTATTAATTAGAAGTATAGTACTTTAAGACTGAATGTAAAAATATTTATTTTTTATTTTTTTATTTTACATTTGTTTACTGGGAGAGTCCAACTGGGCATAAAACCCTTTTTCAGCGGAGGCCCAGGGAGAAAATCTCCATTGTTAGTAGACTATTATGTTAGTAGAAAGAAAATCATATAATACAATAAAGAAAAAAAATTAGTAACAGACATTCATAATGGTAAAAAGACTAAAACAGAATAAATTGATCAAGTGGGAGACAAGACCAATAATCATATATAACAATGCTTCTAGAAGGCAGTTCTTACAGTAGTAGCAGACAGTGACATTGTATACAATGACAGTGCAATTACAGTACGTAGTCTTATATACAGGTAGCATAGCAAACTGAAGACTTAAAATCTGACATAAAACAGTGAGAAAGAAAAAAAAACAACATAAGGTAGTCATATGACTTAAATTCAATGCTCATTACATATGCAATTCAAATTTTAAAATCAGCTAGTTCCATGGTTTGGGCTACCCATGCCCAGTACATGTACAAGTCCAGGAATTGGTGAGGTGGGCTTTAATGTGATGTTTGAAGTTTTTTTAAGCAAGTTATAGTTCTAATTTCAAGTGGTAAGGCATTCCAAAGTTTAGCAGTGTAGTAGGAGTGAAGAGAGTCACCTGAGCTATTTTTATTCCTGGTTACTTCAATTAGACCTTTATTAGTGGATCTTAGTGGATGGGTACTTATATGGGGATTAAGGAGGCCTTGTAGATGCCTGTATGTTTGTGACTTTACTAAGTCATGGGACTGCATTTCTATGTAAAAGGCAGTGTTTGGGTTTGCAGACACATCTTATTTGCATTCAATTGCATTATATAAATATGACATGGTGGGCTAGGTTACATACATGCTTCATAACACATATGTCATAAACACATACTTATGATATGTGAGAATATACTAATTATAACAAAAATATTATGCACATTATACCTATGTCATTATTGTCATGTTTAACATACTTTACTCACATTATATTGGGTTTCTATATCAATCAGTAATTATAACAAAAATATTATGCACATTATACCTATGTCATCATTGTCATGTTTAACATACTTTACTCACATTATATTGGGTTTCTATATCAATCAGTAATGCTGCAATTCTTGCAATAAACAGTTATGATACTTGTGTGCTTTTACTATGACATTCCTAATCAAAATATTGTGAGAAATGGTATTCCAACCCTTTCTGTAAAAGTATTTGTCAACTGGATTTGGACCCTACATCAGCTATCTTTGCTTTTTAAGATCAGTTCACTTCCATATTGTGTCACAGACATGGTTACCTGCCAGGTGGAATGTATTCAGTGAGTACTGGCACCAGGATTGCTTGCACTACAGAAGGCATACCAAATTAAATTTCTCACATTTTTCCACAGGATGTGAGCTATGTTTGTGTTCTGTCAATCAAAGCAAACATGCAAAAGGCATTTAAAAAAAAAATAAAATGGATCAAATTACCACATCAAATAGATATATGTAGCAAGGAAAAAAGATGTTATAGCATTAGTATGAGACATTCATTCTTTTCACATTTGTGTGCACCATCACAGGTAGCATTTAGGTTGCACATAACCAGGATTTCATATAAAGCCAATTACTCAGAAAAGGGACACACAGACAATGACAATTAGTCTTTCTTGCCACAGTACATAAATTACTCATAACATTAAAGTTTTCATTATGTTGTGTATGTGTCATGGTAACAAATTGTGGCATGTGGATGCCTTTTATAGGTTCATAGGTAGACACTAGGATAGTTGCTCTTTTGTACCATTGTAAGCTTAGGCAATTTCCTTTTCAAAGGTGAGAATCAAACCCTGTACTTTGCATGTGTGAGGTAAACACCTTATCCATTATACCAAGCCCAATACCAAAAATGTAATATTTTTTTCTGGGTATTGAACCCACTCATAAATAAATTGATGCACTCATTGCCTAATGCAGTAACCAAGAGCAATTGGACCAGGCATCTATGACACGTGACACATATGTCTGCATTACTTATGTCACACCACTGTCAAAAATGTCATATCTTACAACATCCTCAGCACATATTATTTGTAATGAGAAGAGATGAATGCACAACAAACACACTTATGTAACATACATTCGTATAGACTACAATTGGACCAGGCATCTATGACACGTGACACATATGTCTGCATTACTTATGTCACCCCACTGTCAAAAATGTCATATCTTACAACATCCTCAGCACATATTATTTGTAATGAGAAGAGATGAATGCACAACAAACACACTTATGTAACATACATTCGTATAGACTACAATTGGACCAGGCATCTATGACACGTGACACATATGTCTGCATTACTTATGTTACCCCACTGTCAAAAATGTCATATCTTACAACATCCTCAGCACATATTATTTGTAATGAGAAGAGAGGAATGCACAACAAACACACTTATGTAACATACATTCGTATAGACTACAATTGGACCAGGCATCTATGACACGTGACACATATGTCTGCATTACTTATGTTACCCCACTGTCAAAAATGTCATATCTTACAACATCCTCAGCACATATTATTTGTAATGAGAAGAGATGAATGCACAACAAACACACTTATGTAACATACATTCGTATAGACTACAATTGGACCAGGCATCTATGACACGTGACACATATGTCTGCATTACTTATGTTACCCCACTGTCAACAATTTCATATCTTACAACATCCTCAGCACATATTATTTGTAATGAGAAGAGATGAATGCACAACAAACACACTTATGTAACATACATTCGTATAAACTACAGCAAACATAGTTAGCATGTATCACATACTTTAGCCTGTTCATTTCACATATAAGATTGGGTGTCAATAGCTATTCTGAATCCAGTAATAAAACATTTCTATACATTGAATTCAAACCCTGCATTACCTTTCTTGTTTCTCTACACTCAACCCATGCACATATTGTGCCACAATGATACTTATCTGACAGGTGTGATCTATTCATTTAGTACTATCCAGAGAGCTGACATCCAAGTACTGGCACAAGGCTTGTTTGTACTACAGAAAGCAACCCAAATAAAAATGTTCGCATCTTACCTGTAATTCACTGCTAGAGGGTGATGCCAGTCCAGAGTTCACAGTGCCAAATAATGCACAAATGGTGGAGAGAAAAAAATAAAAGTACTGAAATAAAGTAGTTTAAATGTACAGTTCAAATAACACAAACATCTTAGGATTGGAACCCCAGGATACCAGGCATTCACAAGATACAGTTGAAATTCTTATAAGAATGTGCCACTCAAGAAAAGTTAGAATGTGATGATAATAAAATATGTTAGATATACTCAAGATGTCACATAGTATTAATTGGCATTACTAGGTGAAAGAGAAACACATTCTGATCTTTGATCTGTGTAATTTACAGTTAGATGTGTGGATGGCTGAGATACTGACAACACAGAAGATAATCTTTCCTCACAAAATACTAAATAAAAAATTGGAACACTGTACCTCTTTTCTTCTCTCTATTTTGTGAACATCATTGCCATATCTATGCTTCTCTAGCAAGACTGTTATGTGCTTTATCTTATAGTTTATATATGTATCAATGAGTAATCTACTTCCAAAGTACTGCAGACAAAATTGTTCTCATAGACAAAAACTGTTGTCATGTACAGTTCATATAAATGTTAGGAATATTTCTCTCCTAATTTAGTCTATGGTAGTCACACAATTTCTTCTAAGTCCCTGCAATCATGTACGGCCTTACAGTATGTTTACATTCCCTGCATTTATTGCAGATTGTGGAATTCCTGAATGCTAATGAATACACACCTCGTTTGCATAGTCACAGCGCTGAGAGGGCTGAATCTGCACTACATAAAGTTAATTCTGTAGGTAAGGAACTTGTATAGTTGTAGGAGAGACTGTTTCTATCCAGAGAGCTTAATACTGACACATGCCATTACTTGCTTTGAAAAATTGCTGCTACTTTCACAACTGACTTACTGAAAAGGTGGGTTGCTGTTATGAACAAATTGATGTATTTTAACCTTACTTATGGATTGCATTTCACAATACAAGTATTGATTTACTGTTTGCCCTATTCTCAGTAGCTGTTTGTATGGGGAATGTATACTACAGTTATTTATTGACTATGGAGTATTTTTCTACATGATAGTTTAATGGATATTTCAGTCTGGAAACCTGACTGCTTTGTTCAGAAGACTGTTGTATTAATTGTTTTCAAGGTCATGGGTGTTTGCATTATTAGCACAGATACTTTTGTTAACGCTCCACTGTCTACCTGGCTGCACTGTACAGAAGTGGATATCACACCAAAAACGGTTAACTGTTTTTCCTTAACAGGTGTGCATTATTTTTGGAAATGCTTTAATGTACTACAGAGTGAGAGAAATGCTTGTCCTCCTATGCATTTTCTATAGAGTTCTTTCTTTCTTTTTCATTTGGAGGGGATCTGTATAAAGTTATATGTACTCATATGAAGCCACCCTTTTTTCATGTATCTTTTGTATCATTGATGGGTGCATTCATATATACAGTTTTGTGTTCAGCAATCATGGCTTCCAAGATATCTGCACCTTGCAAACAACTGCCATACGTGGATGCTGAGAATGATGTGATCATTCAGGCCCTTTGTCATTATGGGTCATTCCTATTAGATAGAGGCAGGGATGACAAGTCCTCCTATCACCATATCTGGGAGCAGGTGGTGAATGACATTAACACAGTTGGAGGCCATGGATTTACATATTGCAAAATAAGACATAGGATCAATGATATCATAATGGTTGCCAGACAT
Source organism: Protopterus annectens (assembly GCF_019279795.1). Lineage (NCBI taxonomy): Eukaryota > Metazoa > Chordata > Ceratodontiformes > Protopteridae > Protopterus > Protopterus annectens. The sequence goes on from NC_056743.1 coordinate 610,774,821, forward strand.
CAGGCAGCTGCAACTGACTGTGAATGTAAGGCTATGGGAGGTGGTTCTTCTACCAAGCCACTGATGACTGAACCAGTGGAAATTCTGCTCAGTGTTAGAGATCCGGACATCTCAGCACAGTTTTCACACAGAATCCTTGATGCTGAAACTGATGTGGAAGACAACCCAAGTGTGTCTACTGCAGAACTTCCAGTATGTGTGTGTGCTTATACATATATACATATATGTTTATGTCATATGTAAATGTGTGTGTGTGTGTGTGTGTGTGTGTGTGTGTGTGTGTATATATATATATATATATATATATATATATATATATATATAAAACAGGGTGGGCTAGATGGCACAGCCAACTTGGTCCTTGCAGATTGGGAAGCTTAACATGTCACAGACTGTCCATTTTAAGAATACATAGTATAGCAGTGTCATTTTTATTGACAGTATGTTTTCTTTGTGGAAACATATGAGCCATGATATGTGGGTACAGCCCTTGGTTTTTTATTTTGTCTACAGCTGACAGTGTGTTTACAGTGTCTAGTTTATTCACAGCCAAATAATGAAGTCTTAGTTTATTGTTAATATTTTAACAGTGAATACCACTTTATTTATCTTGTTTTTGTGGAGATACTTGTGAAATGCACTGTATTTTGGATATAACATTTTGTCAGGCATTAAGTATAGTAAGGCTATTGCTGTTATTGACCTGCTTCCTATAGTGCAGGGTTTATTTTTTTAGCCATTATTTATCTTTTTGTGTGAATCAGACCAAGCAACGTGACCAGACAGTGCTCCTGGACTGCCCCTGAAAATGGATGCTTGCATCCAGTCAGTTGTCCAACAGTGTTAGCGTATGTGTTACACATTTGTCCTTTAAATCCCTGCACTCTTCAAATAACCACTAATTATTACTTCACTATATCCTGTTTGACAAGAACTTTCATCAGGCCTCTTGTTGTTTAATGGATTCTCAGACACATTTTATATAAATGTAACTTTTAAGAGAAGTTTACTGTTGCTCATCCAACGTTTTCTTTCAGTGTGAGAGTTATTTGTTTTGTTCAGCAAGTGGCTGCCAGTGCATTTCTAGTAAAATTTGAAGTAAAAGTATCAAATGAAGCCCAAGGCCTCTTTTCAGTAGAGTCTGCAGGTGGTATTTTATATAAGTAGGGAAAATTTGTCCACACCATTTAACAACTTCCCCTATCCTTTTCAATAGGTGCCAAGGGATCTTTCACCTGACCAACCACCAATTTAAGTAGATGGGACCTCAGTTTAATACTTACTTTGAAAGATTTAATATTTAGGAGTGCATTATCCCCACTGCTGCACTATAGAGTCAGCAATCCAGTCACATGGAGTGGGAATAGAACTTGCATTCCTCAGGTTTTCCAGCACTAAAGGAAGTATTCTACCTGTTGAGCTACTGACACTGAAAGTATATTCCTGCATGACAGAATATGATACAAAAAATAAGTAAATATACTTTGCATATTAATTGATATACACCTATAGATTTAACTTTATGTATGTAAATAAAATAAGTTTTAAAACAAAGACAAAGGTTTACCGAGGGCAGAGTTTACCAAACAGTATGTGATAGAGTCCGTGTATTAAGACAATAAAGAAGGGAATTTGAAAAGCTGTATCATATTTAAGCTGACCAAATAAAGGACTAATATTTATTCTCCAGACCTATATTTTAAATTGTCACAAAAAAATGCATAATAATGCCACATTGAAATCCAGAAATATACAGAGCAAAACTCGTAAGGGTTACTGTGAAGGGTAATCCCATCTTATCCCTAAAATTAACCATGTCTGATTCAGAGACAGCCCTGTCATAGTGCTTACCTAGGAAGTCATGCAACACCATTGCAGACTCTCTCTGTGACCTACAACGTATGCTAATAAGGGATTCTGCAGCTGGGGCTTGTGCTAATTAGCCATGTACTCTCCCCCAGAAATGACATCGGTAAGGCATTTTGCACAAATTACCTCAGCTAGTAGTGTTATGCATTAGTTCCAATGGATGAGATCATATTAGATGTGAGTGTGGGAAGTGTAGGGTGTCTCACATACTTAAAAATTCATGGGATTTTTTTAACCAAGATAAAACAAAATTATTACAGTGATGATTGCAGTTTTATAACCATTGATGTCACTGATCTGTTTACTAGCATACCCCAGAGAGTTAGATTTGTTTCATTCTGCCCTCCTAGAGCTGACTCAGCTACTCAATGACACTAAGTTTGTAATGGAATTTATGAAGTTTATTCTTTACAAGGGGGAATAATCAGACAGGTTTGTGGAGTAGTGATGGGGGAGCTTGCACTTTGAATTAAGTTAACTTAGTTATGTATGTTTGGGAGAAAACATATTTCTGGCTCTGTTTTTAAAGAATGTTAGCAGACTTATTTATGTTACTTTGATTAGATTTTTAGGTAGCTGCCCCCAACAAAAACAATGATTTTATTTCTTATATCAGTCATACCAGTACATTTTTAAAGTTTACATATCAAAATTTGAACGATACTGCCAATTATTTGGATGTCACAGTTTTCAAGGATATAGCTAATAGTTGATTTGAACCCAATATTTACAAGAAACCAACTTTTTCTAACACCTATCTAAACTTTAATAGTAGTACTCCTCCATTTTGCAAGAAGAATATCTTCAATAGCCAACTAGTCGGATTGATCAGAATGTGTTTTAATTTCAGTCTCTTTAGTGCGGAATGTGATAAAATAACTACTATGTTGCTGATTAGAGGATAGCCACAAGATTTGTTAATCAAGCTTCAGGAAGAAGTGCCGAGGGGTTGGAGTACTAAATATCATCCATTGTTAGGTTCTGACCCTCAGGATGGACTTCAAGGATTTTCTCTAGCTATGCAGATGGGTAAAGAGAGGTTCACTAATTCCCTGGTTATCCGATACAATTCCGTTTCCAGGTTGATAAAGGAGATTATGAACAAAACCTGGAATATTTTTAAGGACATTGATGATTTATTCAACTTGCAAGGTGATGCCTCCAACTTTGTTTATAAGACAGGAAGTAACTTTAAAAGTTTGTTCAAGCATAAAAAAAACACCATCCCCATGAGTAGATCTGTCAAAGGTACAAGTAAATGTCAATCTTGCAGTCAATATCCTTATGTGTTAGAGCAAGAATCCATTCATTTAAACAACTATTATGGCTCTAAGATAAACCTTGCTAGCAGTAACTGTGCCATCAAAGGGGTGATTTATATTGTTCTATGTTAAAGCTGCACAAGTTACTCTATTGGGAAAACCAAGAGAAATTTCCAGAAAAGAATTTGCAAACAAAATTATGATATTTTTAAATGTAAACCTAATAATTATTTATATAAACATACTCAGAGATGTACTGACTTTTCCATGCTTAGGTTTGGTATCATGGAACTCATACTGTGTAATAAGCTAGGGGGTCCTTGGGAAACTTGGGCTGAATACAAAGAGTTAATGTAACTCATGGTGAATGCATCTGTAACCCCAGGACTTAATGAGCAGCTGTCTATTCTCCCTGTATTAAAACTGATAGCTGCCGAGTAATAAATTGTTTATTATGTTCGTTTTATGGAATATATTTATTATATTTGTTTTCCATTTATCTTCATGTATATATATATATATATATATATATATATATATGTGTATTTTCTCTAATGTATTTTTAATAATTTTTATTGGTATTTATTGTTGGTGTTATTACTGATTTTGTATTTTAATACTATGCTTTTTTTCAGATTTTTTTTCACAGCAATCACTGTTTCTTTAAATTAAGGCCTTGAATCATCCACATTTTATTGATTTTATCACGACTAATTTGATTCTCTATTTATACTTGGTCATTAACTGAATTTCTGGTTCTGATGAATTCTGGCTGTTTAGGAACAAAAGCACTAAGCCAGGAGGTGTATTTTTTTAGCTTATTCATTTTTTTCAATTTTCGACTACTGCATGAACCCATTTTTACATTTTATATTATTTTGTTTGAGCAGTTTGTTGTAGCTTGTTGGTTCAGTTTATGTTGTGGGTGCATATTCACACGTTTAGTTTTTGATTCTCAGTATAGTGACAAGATAGTAGTGGTGTGTGTGGGGGGGTAGTGGGGGTTAGGGGATAGGTGTGTGTGTATATGTCTGTGTCAATTTGTATGGGTGAATAGCTGACTGTATCCATGAGTTTGATCAACTTAGTGGGGCTGTATACATAAATGTGTGTGTGTGTGTGCGTGTGTGTGTCTGTGTATTTGTGTTTGTGTGTCTGTGTGTGTAGGTGGGATGGTATATCTCCACACTACCCTACACAAATGATCAAATCTTGAAATATTGGGGATGAGTAACACAAGACACCAAGGATTCTCTTGATATCATTTGCTAAAGGCACGTAAAAAGGAAATCAATCAAGGTTCTGCAGTATGAAAGTTGTGGGGCAGGAGGAACATTAGACACCAGGATACTCTCTATATCTTGCTGTAAAGACTCTTAAAAAGATTCACATTATACTGTCAATGTTCATAACCAAATACTACTAAACATCAGGGATCCTCTTACATATTACTAAAATAAAGTTAAAAATAAAAGGATGGGGAAGGCATTGAACCCTGCACCTTTGGCACACACAGAGGTAACAGAATCTTAGTCCATTCTGCCACCACTAGATGCTTAACATATTACCTTAAGTCTTTAAAAAATTCAAGTTAAAAGTTTGAACCTTGCTCTCTTGGCACAGAAAGCAGTGTGACAACTTATAGCCTTAACTCTCAGTGTTACCTGAGGAGGGCTTGCATTAGAGTCTATTTTTGATGCTGTAAGAAGTATAAAACTCTAATGTCTGACATGATCATAGGATCATAGCAAGTTACTGGGCTACTGGCCCTGAGGACCTTATAAGCCTAGCAAATAAATTAGTCCATGTTCCCTCAAGTTAGTACCAGATGTTCCGGTCCAGCAGAGACACAGGTGGAATCCCAGGGTTATATTTTCTGTTTTCCATCCAGATTCCTCTTAAAGAGGACTAATGAAGTACTCTGCTTAACATGGAGAAGGAGTCTATTCCACAGATAGGGGAGTCTCTGGGAGACAAATCTGTCCAACCAGCAAGTCCTATTGATGTCGCAGACCAAGTTGAGGTTTTGAATGTGGGTCAAGCTAAACCCGCACATAAAAATGCTATTTAACCTTAGCCTTACTACAGGATATGTACCTGAACACTGGTGTACAGCAACAGTGGTCCCACTCCACAAAGGGGGTACCTCTACAGACCTTGGGAACTACCGCCCCATAAGCTTAACCAGCCTGGTCTGCAAAGCTATGGAAAGAATCATTATGGAACTCATAAACAGAGACATTGGGGACCTACAGACACTTGATCCCACCCAGTTTGGCTTTGTAAAGGGCAGATCCTGCCTTTTGAACCTGGTTGACTTTTTCGAAACAGTCACTAGAGCCATTGATGAGGGCAAAGCAGTCTATACAGCCTACCTGGACTTGGCTAAGGCCTTCGACACAATACCCCACTCAGGCATCATAGATAAGCTCAACAGCTTAAATGTAAACCCTTATGTCACTAGATGGGTTGCAAACTGGCTAAAGGACAGAACCCATAAAGTTAAAATCGCTGGAGCAATGTCAGACTCAAAGCCAGTCACAAGTGGTGTCCCACAGGGATCTGTCCTGGGACCCCTCTTGTTCGGCATTTATTTCTCAGATGTTAAAGCAAACATGGGAGGGTTGTGGCTGACAAAGTTCGCAGATCACTGCAAACTAGGCGCCATAGTCGATACACCGGCGGACACATACATCCTACAAAAAGGCCTCACAGAAACGGACAACTGGTGCAGGAGTCATGGCCTTAAACTAAATGCCAAAAAATGTATAGTCATCCACTTTGGGAAAAACAAAGTACCCACAAATTATCTCATAGACAGCAACCCACTGAGTACGGAAAAAGTAATCAGAGACCTAGGGACCCAAGTCGACAGCGACCTCTCATTTGACACCCACATTTCCAAAGTGGTTAGAAAGACATTCTACCTTGCACACCTTATCATGAAGGGATTCACATCCAGATCCAAGGATGTCATTGTACCCCTATACTCCTCCCTCATCAGACCCATGATTGAATACAATGCCCCATTTGGTATGTACCTCACCCGGCATTTTCAACAGCTGGAGAGACCACAAAAGTACCTCACCAAGAGGATCAAGGGTCTCCAACATATGTCTTATTCTGCCAGACTAAAGAAACTCCAGCTCTATTCAGTAGCATACCGCCTGCTCAGAGGTGATCTGTGCCTGACGTACAAGGCCATGTCCAATCAGGAACTGATGGACATGCTCCACCTCAAAAAATCCAAATCCATCAGAACCACGAGAGCTAAAGACTTAAACCTCGGCACAAGTATGAATAGGACATGCTGGAGGGATAGATTCATAACCCAGAGGCTTCCCATGCTCTGGAACAGAATCCCAGTTCATGTTAGGCAGAGCCCCTCACTAACTCTCTTCAAGAGAAATCTTGATGAGTGGATGAGAGATCGTAAGTTTACCCCAGGGGTCACATCTGTGTCACTACTAGACAGGGGCACAGTAAACTAATTCTGTTATATAAGGGGACCTTCACTGTGTCACTACTAGACAGAGGCACAGTATTCTAAATCTATTCTGTGCATTTTTGTACCATTTCATGGGGTGGCGAAAGCCACATCACTATGGCTAGGCTTACAAATGCCCCAGGGCAGATAGCCTAGTACTAAACTATGAAACTATAAGTGAGTGGAGTTTGGCTAGTGAATATGCAGCAGTTTCATCAAGGTGCATTCAGAGATTGCTCTATATGCCAGACATAGATCACATCTGAGGAGTCTGTATGAGACAGAGTAGAGGGACATGGCTTTTAGCCTATATGTGTAGGATAGATTTTTGAAACCCTGGATTCTCCTGGTCAGGAACCTCAGTAGTGTCTCCACCTGCTGCATATGCTTTGCGAGGTACATGCCGAAAGGGGATTTATACTTGATGATAGGCCTGATAAGGGAGGAATACAGGGAAGTTATGACTTCCTTGTTCCTGGAAGAAATACCCTTATAATGAGGTGAGATATGTAGAAAGTTCTCCATACAATGGAGGCAACATGGTGGTCAAAAGTTAGATTGCTGTCAACTTGTTTGCCCAGGTCACTCACAACTGCTTGCATGCTTAGGATGTTATTAATGTGATAATTTGTGGAGATGTCACTCTTCCCATAGGGGATGATGATGCATTTTTTGGCATTTAGTTTGAGGCCGTGTTTCTGGCACCAGTCATTTGTCTAGGTGAGACCCTCTTGTAGTATGTCTACATCACTATGGGAGTTGATGACAGTGTCCAGTTTACAGTCATCTACAAACTTGGCCAGCCATAGACCTCTAGTTTTGGCTTGTACCTCAGAGAAGTATATCCCAAACAGCAGGGCCCCAAGACCAGTCCCTGAGGTACATTACTCATTACAGGTCTACTACTTGAGGTAGCTTCTCCTATTTTGACTGAGTGAGTTCTGTCAGTGAGACAGTTAGCTATCCATCTGGTTACATACAGATTTATGCCAAGCTGGCATTGCCTATCTTTTATGCCTGAGTGGGGAATAGTGTTGAAGGCCTTGACAAGGTCAAGGTAGGCATCGTGCACCGTCTTCCCCTCATCCATGGCTTTGGTGATTAACTCAAAGAAGTCTACCAAATTTAACAGGCATGATCTCCCCTTGACAAAAGCAAACTGTGTGGGATCAAATGTTTGGAGGTTGCCAAAGTCCTTGTTAATGTGGTCCATGATAATGCATTCCATGGCCTTGCAAATCAGGCTAGTTAGGCTGATGGGTCTGTAATTGCCTGGATTGGCGGATGTTTCACCTTTGTGCAGGGGGATGATGGTGGCCATTCTCCACTTGACTGGGATGAAACTGGTATAAAGCTTAGGTTGAATAGGATGCCTAATGGTACTGCAAGTTCCTGGCTGAGTTGATGCAAGATGCAGCCTGGGATGTCATCGGGTCCCATGGAAGCTGTGGTTTTAGCCTTTGAGAGGGTGGTAATGACTTATTCCCTAGAGATAAGGGGTGAGTATTCACTGACTGAAATGTCCTGGAACAATTCTAAACTGTTTCTTGGACGCTCATAGAAAGCTAATAGAGCAACAGATCACCAAGAACTTTCCTACCAATAAAGAGTGAAACTCTAGTGCCTGGCAATACTGACTGACTAAAGAACTATGACTTAAAAGTGCAGGGAGAAAAATAAGAACATGCATCAGAGACATTTTACAGTAGGGTATACTTTCTGCAAGGCAAGTTTCTGCAAACTTTGCAAATAGTTTAGTATGGATACCTTCTTTATACTAGTAATGTATTTAGGAAAGAAGGCATTTTAATGTCTTGGAAAGCTACTCCAGCAAGTTTAAAAAGAAGTTAGGCTAGTTTTCATTCACCAAGAACTTGCTGAACTGGTGGCCTCGTCACACAGGAACACAGTTCAAGAATGAGTGGGCACTTATAAGACAATTCATATGCTGTGTGAACAAAAAAGAAATCAAGCTACCAATTAAGGAAAACCGAAAGCTTATCCAAATGCCAAACAATGAGGACATCAAATGGGTCAGACAGCTTACAGCTGCTATCAAAATTTATGTTTCTGGGTTTGATTGTTAACCATATAACAATTTAAATTGTAAGAGAACATTAATCTCATCATCAAATGAAAGCCATTTATTTGCATTCATTAAATTTCTGCTGTTATACAACATGTATTACTTCTTTTGTCTGGGGAATTCTTGAATGTCATAGTATGCCGTTAGTAGTAACAAATTCCTCCTAGCAGAGCACACTGCAGCTCATTAAAAGAAAACAAATACACGACTAGAGCTGTTTCCTTTTTACCTTCCATTTTCTTTTTTTACACAGCACAGTGAAATGTAAAATGTCCTCCACAGCTCTGGTATTTGACTACTTGTTTAAAATATTATTCATGCATAATAGTGATGCAGATGAATATGTAAGTGTTATTCCTTCACATTCTCTAGTTCAGCTCAAAACCAGGGTACCTTCTATGCAGAGGCTGTATGTTCTTACAATTTTTACTGGGTGCTGTGGTTTGTCCCCCTTCTTGGTGATCCTTTAACTCACCCATAGGAGTGTATGTTGTGAGTGAGTGTGTGCATTTTGTGATGAGTTGATACCCTTTTCAAGGTTAGTTTCATTGTTTTCAGAGCACTGCTTGCTGAGATAAGTTCCGGTTCTCCTACCAGCCAGAACTGGACTGCATGTTTAACATGGGAATGAATGAATGATCGGATGAAAGAAAGACTGAATTAACAGTATATGAAAGATTTTAAATAAAAAATATGGCTTCCCAATGCCCATTCTGTATTGTAACTACCATTTTATATAACAACATTACTTAACGTCAATGATCTATAAAACAGGAATGCCTTTATAAGAGAATTAATTTCATTTTCTGCAATTATTGCATAGGACAATGTGACAGTAGAGAAAGAGGAGCCAAGAAGACAAGGCAAGAATATAAAAATAAAAAAATTATCATGCAGACTTAATCTTTCATGGATGGCATGTTTTGTATATTACCTTGAGACTCTTCTGTTGGTCATAACAATGAGAAGGTCATCTGAATATTCAAGGTGGAAGAATAGTATAAAAAGACACAGAACCACTGTAATTAGTTAGACACCTAACCCTAGCTGACCTATTCTGTTGGTGGTCTTAGTAACAGTTTGATTGTTTTTATTTTTGAACAGTACAGGATTATGAAAGTTATTGTTTTTTGATATTCCAATTTGATTAAGCTCATATTAAATTATTTACAACCTCAAATGTGTATATTTCCTGAAGTATGGAGCTGTAAAGAATTGGACTGGAGCATACTACTCAGCATACCTCGCAACCTCTTAGCAAGCCTAAAATAAGGGGGGGGACAAAGGTCCAAACATAGGGACAGACTAAATATTGCTATTATAAACTTAGAAAGTTGCTAGAATAACAGGATTTGTGTTAGCATGCAGTGTTTGAAGGATATCAAGTCTGAAACCCAAATGTGTGTCATCATTTACTGACTTCAAACCTCAGTGTGATTTACTAGAAAACCAAAATTTTATGAGGTAGACACCAAATATATCAGGTAGAAATCCGGACAGCTGAGAGACATGCTGCTCAGTAGTATATTTTCTGAAGTACAGAAAAGTGGAATTCAGCTTTGTAACATTCTTCAGTAATCAGGGTTTCAGCACAACGGTCACATATCACAACTGTTAAAAACTATGCAGTAAGACTGCAAAGAATAAGCCTAACAATGTGGATGTGGATCATATATCCAGTTAGATAGATAAATGACTTGTTCTGAGTCATACTGTAGGGAAATGGAGTCTGTGGGAATCAAATCCAGGAGTGCTACAGATAAAATTAAATGAACTGGCTTATTATGATGAATATCTACCATCATATGTTATGTTTCCGTGGTTTAGTAAATGTCAGTTGTTTTTAAAATATATCTTAGATGTTAGTAAGAGGATGTCAGGAAATTTTGTTTTTAAGAACCCTGACACTGATACCATTTTAACCAACTATGTAGAACAAGCAAGTCACCATAACACATTTTCAAAGAAAAGGCCAAAGAGGCAGATGACTTTGTTCTTAAATGACTGACTTTTAATAACATCAGCTAGTGCAATTTTCTTTAGTAGTTCAAGAGCAGAATATTCCTCAACTGATTTATGGGGAAAGTGCAGGAAAAACAAACATAATAAGAAAATGCAGGCTTCTTCTTCAAATGTATACTTCAGAATTACAAGGGGGCAATCAATATTTGTAAAGAAATGTAGTCAGAAAAAGAAAAAAGTGCTAATTACTGGCTTACATCAAGTATACTATCTGTTGCTGTTTCGCTAAAGAAAATGGGTATATATTATCAGATGGATGTCATATGGAAATCAGAAAACAACATCTGTCTATCATTTTACTTATTGTATGTAGTGTGTTTTGTGAAATCACTGAACTGCAAAAACGTTTAGAATAAGTTTTGCTTAATTAAAGGTATGGAATTAATCTCCTGGAAATGTCATATAAAATATTGTTCTTCTAGTGAGAAAAACAAATAAAGGACTGGTTTATTTATTGTAGCAATTAAAAATGTATTCCTTGTGATATTTGTAACCTTTATATAAGAAACAGGGTAGTGGAGGTTGCATACTACAAAAATGTTTTTAAAAGTATAACAGCAAGATATACTATTCTGGACTCATATTTTCAATTTGAGAAAGCTGTGACTCACAATATGTGGACTTGCACTTGTACTAGGCAGATCAGCATCGCCATCACCATCAATCCCCTTTTACCCAATTTATGTAAATGGGGTCAGGGTGTCATGTTAACTGTCACCATCTTTCTCGATTCAGTGCCACACTACTGCCTGATTGTCATAGATGATCTTGCACACAATCCATCCATCTTTTTGGTGAATGCCCTTGTTTCCTCTTACCTTCTTACTGTCTGCCCCAAATCTTCTTTACCAGATTGTCTTCTACTTTTTTTGCAGATGCTTTCCAAACCACCGTAATCTGTTCTTTGATCTCTTCTGCAGTTGGAGCTACTTTGTCTTCTGCTCTTATGTTCTCATTTCTAACTTCAAACATCATGTCTGTTGTGCTGCATCCTGATCTGAACCTGAACTGTTCATCTCCCACCTTACCTTCTACTACTCTGTGTATCCATTTATCAGTCATCCTCACCTGAACTTTCATGCAATGTGACAGGAGTTTGATACCGCTGTACTGGCCGCAGTTGTGGTTTTCCCCTTTGTTCTTGTACACTGGCAAGAGTATGCTTGTTCTCCAGTCATCTGGGCTATGTCTTTCTCTCCATTCTGCTATAAGTACTCTCGGGAGCCATTTCCCTTCTTTATCATATCTGCTGTGATCTCATCTGAGTCTACTGCTTTCCCTGACTTCATTTTCCTAAGCGCTATTCTTACTTCTTCTAGGGTAAGTTCCTCTTCTCTCATCAGAGGCTCTGTCTGGGGAAGTATAGCTTCTCATGGGTTTTCTTCATTCAGATGCTACTGGAAGGACTCCTTCCATCCATCTGCCTTTCATGTCCTGTGGACTGGTGAGCAGGTTGTTACTGGCATCCCTTATGAATGGTGTCTGACTATCTTCATCTTTCTGTCTTTGTCTTGCAACCTGATATAGGTTATTTGTGCCACCTCCTGAGTCACTTTCCAGAAGCTGGTAGAGTACCTCCAATGCCCTGTTCTTTGCTATTGCAACTCCTTTATTAGCCAGTCCCTATTCCTTCCTAGCCTGATCTGCCTTTTCTATCCTCCACTTTTGTCTGCACTCTTTATTTCTTTTGATGGCTTCCTGGACTTCTACATTTCACCACAAGCTTTCCTTATGTACCTTATTTCCACACCTGGCTCAGCCACATATCAGTTCTGTAGTCTTTACACATGCTGTTTTGGGGAAGGTAGAAAAGCAAATGACCAAATAATGTTGTAAGTCAGAGAAAATAATTCATAGCTCTTCACTGTCCAGATTTTTGCCTCATATTTTTGATCTGTTCCTTTTAAAGATTGTGGTTTTCTGGCAAGTCATTGAAGACTGAATTTACTAAATAATGACAGAGATTTGAGTTTTAGACTTCATCAGCCGTAGCATTGTCACCTCACAGCAAGAGGTTCTCCCATTCGATTCTCAGCTGGAGCGCCTTCCGTGTGGAGTCTGCATGTCCTCCCCACGGTCGAGTGGCATTCAAAAGACATGTGTGAATGGGCATGCCTTCGTTGAAGGTTGGATGTCGGGCTGGCACCTCAGCACCATAAAAATCGACTGCCAATCAATAGCGGACCCGAGTTACACTGTGGCGACCCCTGATCAGGAAAAACGAAAGAAAAACAACATCCTTCAAAAAATGCCTGGTAACATAAAACATTTAATTTTAACAACTTTCTAAATGTATAAGAGCAATATTTCAAAATTGTCCCTATTTTTGGGCCTTTGTCCTGCCATTATGTTTGACCTTGACCAGATTTCTTGTGCTAAGAGGTTGAGAGGTATGATGTCAAGTAAAACCAGTTGATAATTTAGGGAGTACCTGAGCAGATTATAAGGAGCAAAAGTGAGGAGAATGACAGTAATGGGGTGGAGAAGACTGAGACATCTATGGAAATTCATAAAAGGGAGGGAATTAATCGAAGAGCACAGCATAAGTCAGAAAAAGGAACACAAACATGAGATGAGGAGGAACTGTATAGGCATAAATCAAAAATAGATGTGAAAAGAAAGCAAGAATGAATGGGGTTATTAAGAAATAAGGGGGAATATAGCAAAAAAAGAGAAGAGGACGGCAGCTATGAAGTCAATAGGGAACAAGCTTCTGAAATTGTCAGGATGAAAAAGCAGAAGAATTCAAATGATCTAATACAGCCTTGATGAGTAACTAAAGGAAGAAAAAAAGTCAACAATTAAAATCCTCTGCTCCTTAAATGAAGAAATACATCACATAGTATAAGAAATAAAAACACAATAATAAATTTCCTTCTAATCAAAATAATTAAAATGTTTGCTGATTTGATAAATAATCCCAAACAGAAAAGTTACCAGCTCTCAGTATGAAACAGTGCAAAATAAATATTTAGCAGAGGGTCAAAAGTATAAGCAAGCTTTAAGTGAATTATATGCACTATCAAGTGTCTGCAAATGAAAATAACACCAACTATGGCAGCTTGAAATATCATAATACACTGATTATCAAAACATCTTCAAATCGGGGGGGGGGGGGGGGTAAAGAAGCAATCCACAAACAGAGCATGCCATTCATTGAAATATAACCTATCCAGAATACGTTTATCAATACTACTGAAAAAAATATGCCGTGTTCCTTCATCACCTGTTTAATCAGCATCTGCATTTCCTATTGCAATTAATTTCACTGACATGTAATGAAAGACATTGTTTCCACAATTACATACCACCATGTAGATTACACAACAACTAAAACATGCTATTAATGATCTAATTTCAAAGGTTTTGGTTGCATCTTACCTGGCAGTGCAAACTCTCATGCAGTTATTTTTACTTTCATTGGTATTGATAAACGTTTTCATTTTCAGCCACTAGATGGCACTTGTGATTTATTTACTGTCTGCTTATTATTTTCCTTCGTTTGCTGAATCACGTTTGTGTTTGCTTCATACTACGTATGAAGTTTGGGTTTGAATCAGTAAATATTTTCATTAATTAAGTGAATACAAAGATTATTAAGTATTTTAGTACCGCATCTTTATTTCTTATACACTGCTATATATTTCTTCGTCCTGTGGAAGTGAGTGTATTTGCTGACTGCTCTATGCATATCTTTTTCTTTGCATTTGTTCTATGTAAATATAAATGCCCATCTCATTGTTGTTTAAGCAGCACATAGCAAACATTTCATTTGCATATAGTTTAATCACTGTATTAACTTAAATTGTGAGGTTTTGTGTGACGCAAGTACATTCTTCCTTTAAAAGAAATGGTTTACTTACATCATGTCTCACCTGACACTGATTCATATCTCTCAAATTCTTAGCGCACAAAATCTGGATTAAACTAAAAATAATTGGGGGGCAAAGCCCAAAAAATAGGGACACATTTTTAGTATTGCTCTCATAAACTTAGAAAGTTGATAAAATAAAAGGCATTGTGTTATCATGTATTTACTGAAGGATGTCTGAAACTCAAATGCCTGTCATTATTTGGTGAATTTAATCTTCAGCGATTTCCTACAAAAATTCAGAAAACTACAGATTTTATGACTAATAAAATTATGAGACAAAATCTGGGCATTTTGCAAGAATGTAGACAGTTGAGAAGTGTGCACTGATGTAATATAAAGCATTAATATTTTTGATTTTTGTTACATGTCATTGAAGAGCTCATAACCAAAACTGATACATCTGTTTCATTAGTCTAATGATGAAGTTTATACCAGTGTTTGTTTTGCTGGCCATGTTTGTGTTTTTTAAATACTTTTGTTATGTAACATATAATATAATGGGTCCGCCTGACAATGTCGACAGCTCAGAACGCCGACACTGAGAACACCGACGCCAGAAGATAGACAACTGAGAAGACCGACGGATGAAAACACCGACGCTGAGAACACCGACATGGGAAAAGGCTGTGTAAGTATGCGGTAGTGACGGACGTTAGGGTGCGAGTAAGGTAAGTGTGCGATATTGACGGTCTGTATGGATAGGGGTGGGTTAAGTGAGTTAGGGTTAGGGCGCGGGTTAGGTAAGTGTGCGGTAGTGATAGTCTTTGGGTTAGGGGTGGGTTAAGTGAGTTAGGGTTAGGGCGCAGGTTAGGTAAGTGTGCGATAGTGACGGACCTTAGGGTTAGGGTTTGGGTTAAGGTTGTAGATAGTTGTGTATGTGAGGTTTAGTGTGGGTTTGTAAGGATTTTGGTGTGCTTGTGTTGTGTGTGTGCTTTTTGGACAGGGGATTTGTTTTGTTTGTTGATTGTCGTTATTATGGTGTGTTGGGCATGTGAGGTTTCGTGTTTGTGAACTGTCGGTTATGTGGTGTCAGTGATTTCGTTGTCAGGCATGTGAGGTTTCGTGTTTGTGAACTGTCAGTTATGTGGTATCGGTAAACTGGTTGTCGATGTTGTGGCTTGTCGACCTTGTCAGGTAGACCCAATATAATATGTAATAATGTAACCTTACTAGCTCCTGGATCTGCCAATGTATTCATCCTACGTGAACCCGTTTCCTTTCTCCGTTCACTATCCCCTCTGTTCTTCCTTTTCATTTCTTTTTCTTCTCTGTAATTTACCATTTTGGATTACAAAGAGGTCTAATGATGAATTACAAGTTTGGCTTTTTTCTTAATGTTCATTTATTTATAATTACATTTATTCTTTCTATTTATATTATTGTTCTTTGTTTTTGCTTATCATTCTTATACTGTTATATATATTTTTAAATTTCTATTGTATATTTTTACTGTGCATTCATCAAGCCTGTATTTCTGTATTTTTGCTTTTTTTTTTTTTTTGCTTTATTATATAACAGTGCCTCTAGGACTCTCATTTATTTGTTATTATTTAATATGTTGTTACTTTACTTTAATACTGTTAATTTTTATTTCTTTGCATGTACTGTGGAGCTTTTCTCCCTCAGCCTCCAATGAAAAAGGGCTCTGCTCAGTTGGACATACCTGGTCAACAAATGTCAAATAATGTAAAGTCATGCACCTACTTTGTGTTTGAAAGATAGATATTTAGAAAGTTATATTCCAGACCCTAAACTCCACTTGCTACTGTAGCAGTTAACAGATAAATTAATGTCTTTGTCCTGGTTGCCAAACAAATAAAAAGCTCTCACAAATAAATAAAATGCACCATACCCAACTTCCTATTGAAGATCCCATCCCAAGCACCATAACATTAACCCCTGAGGACTTTATTTGAGTACAATCAAATGCACAAGTAACAACAAGCTCTCTAATCTCTGGTGGGAAAAATATGATCCTTAGTATCTATTTTTATTATTACTAAAAATAAAGATAATATTTCAATGTTGTCTCCATCCTGCCTTTTCTGAGCATCCCACTAGAGACTCACCACAACACCCCACCCTCCCTTTTTAGCCCACAGTTACAATATGAGGGCAGCAATGCTATTTAAATTCCCTGACAGCAAACATGTCTTAAATCCTTAGCACTTACTGCAAAAGGGGCAATTCAAGCATGTGTTTTGTATTATTCTCTGTGGTATTTTCTGCAAATTATTTTTTACTAGTCTAATCCCAGATTTTCTGCATACTACATGCAAGCCCCATTTAATGAACCATGGTGCTCTCATCTTACCATTAAGCACTAAATGTATTTTTTTTATCATTGATGGCAAAATGCCCTTTATGGAATGACTTGCAAAGTTCACAAGAACTTTGACTTCTTCTTTCTAAACATAACGCCTCACGACTTCCTATATCTATTACATTCATGCTGTATTCTTTCAAACTCCGTCTTTTTTCTTACATTTCAAAAACCTAAGAGAAAATGCCAGGACAACCAAACTCTTTTCCTTCATATAAAATATTTCCTTCCTGCCTACCTTATACCAGCTTTCAGACTCAACCACCACTAAATATCTGACAACCCTGCAATGTCTTGCTTCTTTTTTAATTCCTACTTCTCCACTATCTACCATCAATAAAATATGGATCCCTTTACATAATCATGCTACTCCTCAGGCTATCCTCTGTTCTTCTCCTCCTACTGAACCTTCTCTTATCCTACCATGACTCAAAAGTAGCTCTCGACATCTTTCAAACTCTCTTCCAACCACATATCCATACTTCCAACTCCCAAATTCTCCACACATCGCACCCAACACATATAATGACACCCCTCACCTTTACTCCAAATATAAACTGATTAACTCCATTTCAGCTTAAATCAAAATAAAATTAAGTGGAAAAATACAGTCCAAAATACAGTAATCAATAATACCCCAATATAACAAAATCCTCCTAGGTGGAAACATTCACCCTAATCCTTGTCTCACCTATTATGACCAACATCAAGACAATTCCCCTCCATTACAACTCTAATCCCACAGTGGTCACCCCCCACTCCAAATTTGGAATAATAAATATTAGAAGCATAATTAATAACTACTGAAACACATGCCTGGGTTATCCAGCATAAGCCTAATATTATCGCTATAACTGACACTTGGGCTTAAACCATGCCTAAAAGACTCCGTAATTGCACCCTTTCTTCTGCTATAATATCATCCATAATGACCATATAAAGAGGAAAAGTGGTGGTATTGCTTTAATATTTCTTAACACATTTCCCCACAAAACTCAATACCAAAATTCAATTCAGCAGAGTTACTTTTCATGAAAACAAACAAATAAAACAGATATTTATTATTGTCCTTTGCATTCCTTCTGGTATCAATACAGCTACACTGGAAGATATCATATATTGTATATTCTTAGCAGTTCCACAAGAAAAAAATACTACTACGTGATGTCACTAAGAACTGAGTGGACATAACTGCTAACACCCTTGCAACTAGTATGAACTTATAGAGTTTCACACAATTAATAGCCCCACATATTATGGCAGTCTGGATCTTAGTATAAAAACCTAGCAAATTCACCACCACAGATGCAATGTTAGACTCTCTGTGACCATTCCCCAATATATACAAGCAGACATGTCACATATCCACTTAAACAGCACGTTTATAAAACAACACATAATACAGTTTTCCTGAATATCCTAAATAGCCTTGCACCTCCTACAAGGAAAAGACTAGAAACGAATAATGCAGTTTGGCTAGTCAAATACAGTAAAATGCTAATGCAAGATAGAGAAAACATGGAAAGAATGGCAAAAGTATAAAACACGACAATATCTCAAAAACTTCAGAATGTTCAACAACAATACTAAAAACAAATAAATGAAGACAAAAAAATTATATCATAGCAACATTCAGAACGATAGTAAACACAGCCTTAAAAAAGTCTGGTCAGCCATTAAAGAAATTATTTATCCTGGCTAAAAATGCAACCCTAACACCTCTTCCAGTAACTCGCCACTTAGAAAATGTAATAAAATTCAATGCTTATTTCACTGATAATATAGCATCATTAAGCAAGGATTCACCAACATTTAATGCCAACCCTGCCCACCAGACGCATATCACCACATCCACTTTCGCCTTCAAACCTGTGCCCACATCCTGTATAAAACTACTCTTAAACAAACTCAAACCACGCAATACTTCAGTTGATCTTCCAAGTTAATGCCATAAAATAGTAACCAAAAGCAATGCCTACCTTGTTGCAATCCTTATAAATAGGTCAATCCAGGACTCTCACATTCCCTATCTCTTGAAAAAAATCACACATTATCTGTCTACACAAAAGGAAATTCAATAGATATCAGTTATTTTAGACCTAGATCAATCATATCTGTCCTCTCCAAAATACTTAAAAAACGTAGTCAAAGACAATTGCAAAGCTACCTCCTACAGGAAGAACTCCTATTCAACCCACACAACATGGCTGCTACCCCTCACATAGTACCCCTCACTGCACTTCTAACCTCTAACCTTTATAGATCATGTCAATAAACTAGTTTCCTCCTTATTTCTAGACTTGTCTAAAGCCTTCAGCACAGTTTGTCACAGCAAACTTCTACTTCAAATGTCCTCACTAGGTTTATTACAGTCCACCCTCCAGAATTCTGTACTGACTGCATGTGCTAAACTGAAACCTACAACCAATGCAGCGATAGAAGGGATGAACAAACCAGAATTCTAAAACTGTTTATTTCAAAAAGACTTGGTAAATAAATTCATAGTTATCTGATGAAGGCTGGTATTAACAGACAAAAGTGCTTGTTTACATATTTTTTGTGATATATCATTTTGGGCTTCTGATAATTTATTTACCGAGTCTTTTTGAAATAAAAAGGCTTTAGCATTTTGGTTTGTTTGTCCTTTCCACCACTGCATTGGTTGTTGACTGCATGTGCCACATCAAATAGCAATGGAGGATGTCATAAAGAAATTAACTGAATACATGGATTAAGACAGGAGTTATGAATATAATATGAACAATCAGACTTATTCATAATGATAGAAAGGAGCTACATGTGTTACTGTCCACACAACAGTGATCATTGCAATATGACTGCTGCTTTGATAAGTAAGCTAATTCTATTATGTAGGATGCACACTGTCACAGAAGTGAAGCCCAGTATCTCTGTGTAGGTATGCTATAAAAGCCAATACTTAATGCACATGCCACAGGAACACTCACAGCATGACATGCCCTGGATAAACATTTCATTACATTATGATTGTGATGATATATCATTGTCTAACATAAAAAATGGATAGCAACAACTGCATACAATGATGTTTATGTAATATCAGTGCATTCATATAATGTTGTCCCTTTCAGGAATTCAACAGCCAAACTATGTGACTTTACTGCCTAATGACATACAGATGAAACACAAGCACTGCAGTGGAAGCCTGACCATTATTATGACACTCCACTCATGTTAATTACATCAAATGCATGTGTGGTAAATAATGTCTGAGATAAAAGGGATGGTAGAGGCCTCCCACACTTTAAATGCACACATTATAATTGTGATGGACGCCTTTCATGGATTACAGTATAAGGTGCAACAATGCTAACAGGTACTGAATGTGGGTGATGAACACATGAGCATTTGACAAAAGTAAATATATGATATTGAAAACAGGAATCCAGGCACCTAAAAGCTGGAAGTAATCCAATAATCCAAATTATAGTTTAAAAACCTTTTAATGTGTGCGCTTTCGTTCATATACAAAGTGCTCACATTAAAAGGTTTTTAAACTATAATTTGGATTATTGGATTACTTCCAGCTTTGAGGTGCCTGGATTCCTGTTTTGGATTATTTGCTTGTGTTTTTTTTTCCTTCTGCATCTGTTTTAAATATATGATATTGTACAGGATGAATGTACGATGGTCAAGGTGTCACTACAGTCATGAGATAAGTCTGTATGTGAAGCCACTACTTCATGTCAATTGATGAAAGGGATGTGTGCCTGTAACTGATGTAATGAGTTATCAACAGACAGCATGTCATCTTATTCCCTCATGCCAGAGGATAACACTTCCTACATAAGCTATGTAAAGAAAACATAATCAGGCCATCATAATTCTGACTGAAAGCATTGCAGTGTAACAAATTATAACAACTTTTGTAAGAGGGATCAAAATCTATAATCTGGAAAAGCCCTGTCTGCTGTCTGCTCCTCTCCCAGCATCTATTGTCTGTGTTACCCTGCTTTTCTTGTGCTATTCCTGCACTAGTCACTAGGAACCTAAAGGACCCTCTCCATATAACAGCAGTTTCACCTCGCTGCCTTAATTCCCTGCACCCTCTCTCAAGGAAAAAAGAAAAGTATGTTGTTGATTAATTCCTGCCAGTAATACATTCTACCATTGTACCATTGCTACAGGTGTCATAGCACGCTCTGAGCCAGGACAGCCATCAGCCTCTACCCCTCTCTTTTTTACCTTATAACTATCTCACCCCCTGTCCTCTGTAGTAACCCATTTTACTAGTACTCAATCCTACCTACCTTGGTTTTGTTTGGGATTGCATGATCCATGCATTCTTGAAGGTGTTCATAGAATGCGTTTATAAAGGATTCTGCGGTCTGGGCCGTATTTTCCACAGGCCCGGGGGTTTTGAAAGATTCCACCTCGGTTTTGAGGAGTGTGAAATTTGTTTTAGAGAAGTTTTTCACTGTGGTTTTCTGAGCAGGGGCTGGGGTCGGGATGTGAATATCTAGTGAGATTAGTTTATGGTCTGATCTTACCAGTGAGGGATACACTTCTGGTCTGGAGCATAGAGTCCCCATGTTGGTGATGATCAGGTCCAGTATGTTTTCCCCTCTTGTGGGAGTGGTAACAAGTTGTTCCATAGCATTTGAGTTTATAAATTCTAGGAACCTTTGTGCTAGGGTGTTGGAGCTAGAGTAATGCTCCCAGTCTATGTTTGGGTAGTTGAAGTCGCCCAATATAATGGTGTTTGGGGAGACCTTCATATTTTCCAGTGTTCTCAGGAAGGCTGAGTGGGGTTCCTGGGTTTGGGAGGGTGGTCTGTAGCAGGCTATAAACTGGAAGGCAGTTTTACCCACTGTTAGTTGCACATGGATAGTCTCTGATGCTTCGTGCTGTGCCACCAACCTGGAGGTGTGGGTATATTTGACGAATATTGATACTCCCCCTCCTTTTGTGGTTTGGTCCAAGTTTTGGGGCCAAAAAACATGGTATGAGGTATAACTTGGTAGTGCTGGGGTGCTCTTAGGAGCCTTGAACCAGGTTTCTGTTACTGCACATATATCAATGTTCTCCATGCTAAGGAGAGTTTCAAGTGCATGCATCTTGAGGTTTAGACTTCTGGCATTGAGTAGCATTACTCTTAGTTTCTTATCCCTTCTGATACCTATGGAGGTGGGTTTGTCTTTTGAGCCTTGCCTAAAAAAGGCACTATGGGGGTGGCAAGAGCCTTTGCCAATATCCGAAAGCCCAGGGGTGACAGGTGCAAGCCGTCCCTAGTGAAGCATCGTGGCTTGTCGAGCATGTCATCCCAGGCTGACAGGCATTGGATCCCCTTTGAATGACACCAATACTTAAGCCAATTGTTGAAATTGATCATCTTGTCCTCATATTGTGGCATCATTCTTGATGAGGGTAAGATGCTACTCAAGGTCAGGGTCATACCGGCCTGGGCTACATGCTCAGAGAGCTCCTCTATGTCTCTTTTCATGTAGTCCAGGAAGGTACTTCTTAGGTCATTCACACCAGCATGGACAATGACTGAGTCATATTTGTACTTGCCTTGGAGTGACCTGAGTGCTTGTGTTATGTGGCGGATCCTAGCGCCTGACAGGTAGCTCACCGTGACTTTCTCATTGTTCAGCCTGGTGAGTGGGACATCAGTGTGCCTGATGATAGAGTCACCTATTACAAGTGTATCAGGTGTGTTGTTTAGCCTTATGGGTTGTGACTGTTCGGCACACTGGCTTTGTGAGCTATGAGTTGCATGTGTTTTGTTTTGGGGTAGCGGTTGCTTGGGTGTCTGCTTTGGTGGTCTCTGTTGCTTAGGCAGGGTTTTATTTAGAGCCTCTGAGTATGTTTTTGTGTGTTTATGTGTTTGGTTTGCTGTCGTGGTAGGTCTATGTGAGACTGGAATTGTAGCGAGTGTGGTTTCCTTCTCCTCCTGACTGGTTATGCCAGTACTGAGTTGAGAGAGCTTAGCCTCCAATTTGGCTATATGGTTGCATCTCTCACATGTGTTGGAATTTGTCGGGAGGAGGAGAGGGTTGTCTGTGTACAGTTGTAACATTGCCTCAAGATTCCCAGATTCACCAGCTGGTCCAGAGAGGAGATTGACAACTGACCTTTGGACATGCTAGAATAGTATTGGGAATTCCTTTATAATTGAAAAAGGGCCAATGGGGAACAAGGTACTCAAGGGGAGTTTGTGAGGGTGTAGGGCTTTTAATTTTTTAGTGCTGACTTATATAATTGCTTTAGTGAGCAAGTGCCAGGCTTTAGAGTAGGAATAGGGTGTTTATTATGAGAACTAGATCAGTTCTAAGGGAAAAAGGGAAGAGCAGACTTTGTGGATCCGAGATTGGTTTAAACCCAATTAGGCGGTGTTGCCCAATGCTGCGCTATGCGCAAAATCACGCAAAGCCACGCTAAAGCAGGTTTTATACATGGAGACTTGAAAGAGCTAGAAATTGGCCCAAAATGGCCAATAGACTACCAGATTCTTGTGCTGGGAACACTCCTCCAGGGTTAGATAGGCTGCTCTAAGCTCCCCACTGCCACTGGTGAACAAAGAAGCCTTCCTTTATCCAAGAAATGAAATGGGCAACACAGGACCTTTCCAAAAGTCCAGAATACAGCAAAGCCTGTATTTGGACTACTCTAGGTCAGGAAAGACAGGAAACAAGGATAATTTTTTTTTTCTTTTTTGCAACAAACAGCAGGAAAATGCAATAAATATGTAACACAGGCTAGCGCACTTGAGTGTGTAGCCTCAACAAGTAAATGCAACAAACAGGGCAAACTTTAAAAGTGCAGGTGCAAAAACAACTTTAAACAGTTTAAAACAGTTCAAGAATGCAGAAATACTTGCAGTTTAGCTAGATCGGACAGTTGCCCAGGTAATAAATAGTGAATAAACTGCTCAACCCGAGAGAGACTGTTCGTCACAAAAAGAAGAACGATGAATGAACAACACATCCAATCTCACCACAGAAATCGAGCAACAAAGGCAAATCCAAATGTGCAATAAAAACTTTAATAACAGATAAAATGATAAGCGCTTTTGCGTATGAGATATACGCTTCTTCAGATCATAAAATCAAATGAAACTGACCAGGTTTATATGCAATAACAGCAGTTTCCAATTAAATTCATCAATTAATTAAGTAGTGTATAATCAGTTCATTATCCAATTGCTGCTACAAATTCCTTCTCCAAGTAGCAGCACATATACAAATGCATATAAAAATGTCTCCAAAAACAATGGAGAAAGAAATACAGAATGTCTGACATTATTCTCAACTTTGCAGAAAAATATATATTCAAACATATACATATATTAAGTATTGCTATCATAGTAGTAAACTACATACTTAAATAAATAAATAAAACTATATACATTCAATATATTTCATCATGTATCAAAAGAACATGTCTTGACACAAATATGCTTGTGTCAGATATTGAATATTAAAACATGTTTAAATAGTAAAATGTTGCTATTAGCATGTGATATATCAAGATAAATTATGCATTCAGTATATTTCATCATGTATCAAAAGAACATGTCTTACCACAAATATGCTTACATCAGAAATTAAATATTGAAACATGTTTAAATAGCAAACTGTTGCTATTAGCATGTAATATGTCAAGATAAACTAAAATACGTACACAAATATATATATGACACATGCAAAACATATAAGAATATATATATATATATATATATATATAAGCACAAAACAAAACATATGAACGATTATTAAGTCAAAAACCTGGCATCGCTGATCATTACTATCTGCGAGAAGCTAGAAAAGACCTGAGGGAGACATATATATTTAGTCCCGGTGGATAGTGACCTCTTAATCTAAAGATCCATTCAAGCTCCCTTTGTTCTAAATAGTTCATGTAATCTCCCCCTCTATTATTGGAATTGACAATCTGCAGAACTCTGAATACAAAAGTGTGATCACTGTTCAGAAAAATGTGTTTCGCCAATGCATTAAGCTCATTCTTACATCTAATGTCATAAAGATGGTTGTATATTCTTTGTTTAAGCTTCCTTTTCGTTAGTCCTATATAAAACGCAGGACATAGCTGACAAGTGGCTAAATAAACTAACCCCGAGGTCTCACAAGAAGCACGGAATCTTGGGTTGAAGGAATAATTCAGAACTGGGTGTATAAAGCTCTGTTCGGTTGAAATATATCTACAATAGTTACATCTTTTGCATGGATATGTACCCAATTTCTCTGAGATCCTAGCTCTCAATGGATCATTAATTTCTGGGTTCGTACATAATATCCTTTTCAGACTTTTGTTATTTCTATAAGTGAATCCAGGAATAGAGCCAACCAATTTGGCCGTTCTATCATCAATAGTTAATATTCCCCAGTTCCTACTGATAATTCTCCTAATGGCTGTACTGTCATTAGTGTAGGTTGTAATAAACCTTATCCTCTCTGATGTATCCTTTTTATGTTTATATTTGTTTACACTAACATAACTCTTATTGGTAGTCATCCTGTTTAGAGTTTGATCATCTCCCATAACCTGAGCTCTCACTTGTTTTACCATACTAATATCATAGCCTCTGTTAACAAATATTTTCTCCATCTTATTGGTTTCTATGGAGAGATCTATGTTATCCCTACAAAGCTTCAATAGCCTATTAAATTGACTCTTCACTATTCCTCGAAAAACATGACGAGGATGCATGCTGTCATAATGCAATATAGCGTTCTTCCAGCATGCCTTCCTATGAAGAGTGGATGTCAATTTGCCTCCTTTAATACTCAGACTTACGTCAAGAAAATTACTGTTTCATATGAAGTCTCGATTGTAAACCTAAGGAAGCTGTTTGTGGTTTCCAAGTAGCTCAAAAACGAGCTATAGTCTAGTAAAGTACCATCCCAAACAACTAGGAAATCATCCACAAAACGCCTATAGATCAAAACCTTACTAAACCACTCATGCGTGAAGAGAAATTCTCTCTCCCATTGATATACCACCAAATTCGCGTAGGTGTTTGCACAGGGGGTGCCCATAGCCACACCTGATTCTTGTAGATATAGGCATCCCCTGAAAGAAAACACATTGTGTGATAATACCAAATCCAGAAGCTGACAAATCAAAATTTCCTTGTTACGGTCTATATAAGTAAATGTTTGAAGTAACTCTCTTATGGCCTCAATGCCCTTGTCATTAGGGATGGATGTAAATAAGTTCTGAACATCCATTGTAATTAAAAGATGTTCCCCTTTGCATAATTCTATATCTAGGCTATCAAGAATATCCAAAAGCTGATAGGTATCTTTTAATATTGTAGGTATATCAGTAACAAGAGGTCTCAATAGCTTTTCCAAATAGATGGAAACATTCTCTGTAGCCCATTTGTCACCAGAGACTATGGGCCGTAGGGGAGGGGGATAGACACCCTTATGCATTTTAGGTAGGCCTTTTATAATCGGAGTCTGGGGATGTTCATTATAAAAATATTCATACATCTCTTTTGTTATTTGACGACACATCAACAAATCATACAGTGTTTCATTGATTTCTTCCAGTATCCTGTTAAACGTAACATTATCAATTCTCATATAAGTACTATTATCACTAAGCATATCATCCATGAGGGTTATGTAATTCTCTGTATCCAACAACACTACACCCCCTCCCTTATCTGCAGGTCTTATAGTGAGGGATAATTCAGTGGAGAGTTTGTTAAGTGAGCATCTTTCTTCTTCACTCATATTAAAATACAAACATTTCCTAGTTCCATTAAAGAAGTATTCATAAATATCCCGCTCACAAAGCTTAATAAAACTTTCAATGTGTGCCGGTAATGGTGGAGAAAAAGTACTTTTGTGTTTACAGGAGGTATGTTCTAACAAATTATTATCAACATTAGTAGTCTCCATGTCACAAAAATATAACTTTAGAGCAATAGTTCACCCAAAAGCACGCAAGTCAATCAACAAATCATGTAACACACTGCCCTGTGACGGGATAAAGGACAGGCCTTTATCTAGAATGTTAATGTCAGAAGGAGTAAGCACAAACCTGGATAAGTTGAAAAAAAGGTGTGCTATTGTCTCTGTCTCCTCCTCTGTTGTTGTTGATTCTCTCCCGAGAATTTGCGCTTCCTTCTGTCCCAGCTTCTCGAGCGGTCTCGCTGGAAAGTGGTTTTCTTTATGGGAAAAGGTAGGGTGTTTATTATGAGAACTAGATCAGTTCTAAGGGAAAAAGGGAAGAGCAGACTTTGTGGATCCGAGAATGGTTTAAACCCAATTAGGTGGCGTTGCCCGATGCTGCGCTATGTGCAAAATCACGCAAAGCCGTGCTAAAGCAGGTTTTATACATGGAGACTTGAAAGAGCTAGAAATTGGCCCAAAATAGCCAATATACTACTAGATTCTTGTGCTGGGAAAACTCCTCCAGGGATAGACAGGCTGGTCTAAGCTCCCCACTGCCACTGGTGAACAAAGAAGCCTTCCTTTAAACAAGAAATGAAATGGGCAACACAGGACCTTTCCAAAAGTCCAGAATACAGCAAAGCCTGTATTTGGACTACTCTAGGTCAGGAAAGACAGGAAACAAGGATATATTTTTTTTCTTTTTTGCAACAAACAGCAGGAAAATGCAATAAATATCTAACACAGGCTAGCGCACTTGAGTGTGTAGCCTCAACAGGTAAATGCAACAAACAGGGCAAACTTTAAAAGTGCAGGTGCAAAAACAACTTTAAACAGTTTAAAACAGTTCAAGAATGCAGAAATACTTGCAGTTTAGCTAGATCGGACAGTTGACCAGGTAGTATTAGCAAAAAAAAAAACACTTTTGTCAGGTTAGCAGTCGCTCTTTTTATCCTCTCTACTGCTAGCACCACTCTGCAGGACCACATGGAGTTTGGCTGAGTAGTAACAAGTGCAAAAACCACGCCAAAGCGGGTTTTATACAGAGGGACTTGAAAGAGCTAGAAATTGGTCCAAAATGGCCAATAGACTACCAGATTCTTGTGCTGGGAACACTCCTCCAGGGATAGATAGGCTGCTCTAAGCTGCCCACTGCCACTGCTGAACAAAGAAGCCTCCTTTTATCCAAGAAAGGAAATGGGCAACACAGGAACTTTCCAAAAGTCCAGAATACAGCAAAGCCTGTATTTGGACTACTCTAGGCCAGGAAAGATGGGAAACAAGGATCATTTTTTTTTTCTTTTTTGCAACAAACAGCAGGAAAATGCAATAAATATGTAAAACAGTGTAGCGCACGTGAGTGTGTAGCCACAACATGTAAATGCAACAAACAGGACAAACTTTAAAAGTGCAGGTGCAAAAACAACTTTAAACAGTTTAAAACAGTTCAAGAATGCAGAAATACTTGCAGTTTAGCTAGATCGGACAGTCACCCAGGTAGTAGCAGGAAAAAAAAACACTTTTATCAGGTTAGCAGTCGCTCTTTTGGCCTCTCTGCTGCTAGCACCACTCTGCAGAATCATGAGGAGCTTGGCTGAGTAGTAACAAGCGCAAAAAACATGACAAAGCGGGTTTTATACAGGGGGACTTGAAAGAGCTAGAAACTGGCCCAAAACGGCCAATAGACTACCAGATTCTTGTGCTGGGAACACTCCTCCAGGGATAGATAGGCTGCTCTAAGCTCCCCACTGCCACTGGTGAACAAAGAAGCCCCCCTTTATCCAAGAAAGGAAATGGGCAACACAGGAACTTTCCAAAAGTCCAGAATACAGCAAAGCCTGTATTTGGACTACTCTAGGTCAGAAAAGATGGGAAACAAGGATAATTTTTTTTTCGTTTTTGCAACAAACAGTGGGAAAATGCAATAAATATGTAACACAGGCTAGCGCACTTGTGTGTGTAGCCTCAACAGGTAAATGCAACAAAGAGGACAAACTTTAAAAGTGCAGGTGCAAAAACAACTTTAAACAGTTTAAAACAGTTCAAGAAGCAGAAATACTTGCAGTTTAGCTAGATTGGACAGTCACCCAGGTAGTAGCAGGAAAAAAAAAACACTTTTATCAGGTTAGCAGTCACTTTTTTGGCCTCTCTGCTGCTAGCACCACTCTGCAGAACCATGAGGAGCTTGGCTGAGTAGTAACAAGCGCAAAAAACATGCCAAAGTGGGTTTTATACAGGGGGACTTGAAAGAGCTAGAAACTGGCCCAAAACAGCCAATAGACTACCAGATTATTGTGCTGGGAACACTCCTCCAGGGATAGTTAGGCTGCTCTAAGCTCCCCACCTTCATCTCCTGCTTATCTTCTGTTATTTTTAGTTAGTACCTTAATATTTCCATAATCCCAGACCTGCTTTTATTTCTCTCTCTTCACCCTTTACTGCTACCATCTATAACTACTTTTTCTAGGCTCACTTATCACTGTTTTTACCTATTTCTGACTTATCTAACTTACCTTCTGTAGCCAGTACTGCTGATTGTTTCTTCTCCAGCTGCTTCTTTACCTGACTCCTGCTAAAGTACTTAGCTCCTTCTCACCTCTCTATTGCCTGTCCTCTCCCTGTCCCTTGGTTCCTATCTGTTTCAGCCCTTGCCATTCCTACTTCACTTGCATTCCATTCCATTTGTACATCTTGCAAGGTGGCAAATAGCCTAATCTGATGTTGTCCATCTCTTGCACCTCCTACCCATACCTGTTCTTCCCCTTTCTCCCCTCCCCTCTCCACCTTTATCCTCTGGCCTCCCATAAATACCCTGGGTTTTATGTGGCGCCATCTTTAGTAATTGGGAAAAAGCCATGGCTGCTGTCTGCTCTTCTCCCAGCATCTATTGCCTGTGGAATGTAGTGATTTGCTTGATGTTGTTCGTCTTTCCAAATGTTGACATGTTTATGCAATGAACTGTATGCCTAATGACCATCTCCTAAACTGCTGCTGCTGAAATACTAGTCTGCTTGTTTTGTAATGACTCCTTGCCTGCTGCTGATTAAATAATTCTAGTTTGCTTGTTTTGTAAACTTGTAAAGGCTACTTTGCTTCTCGCCTCTCACATGTAGCCTTTTGTAGTGTGCTAGTTCTCATACTATTTGTTTTAGGATTATATTGTTTTAGTTGTGATCTAGTAAGCCAGTAATGGCTAATTACTATCACAACACCCATGCGGAGTCATTTCTAAGCGTGCCTGTAGTCTAATGTATGTTTTAAGCCTGTAAACGGCTTTTTGAACTACGACACCCACGTGGAGGCATTTTGAGTGCCTCTCGTGCCTAGCTGTTCCTTATGTACTTCCCTACTGCAGCATTTGACTCAAACAATGATGATATTTTAGACACTATATTACTAGTGTCTTGTTGATCACTGAGACATGAACGGTATTTTTGCTTTACCTATCCATGTTGTGTACTTATTAGCGATCTCTAGCCCTGTAGAGTCCCAGACATTTCAATGCTATCTTGGGTAAACTGAGTAGCATAGTTTGTTATATTGTGTTTATTTACCCTCTTTGAGCTACAGTAAATGCATCTTAAGCTCGGTAGAGTCCCATGAGCTGCTTCGCTTATATGGGATTACTCGGGTAACTGCCCCTGCAGACTGTTGCATACCTCTACTGTTTGGGTAGCTCTAGTAGCATTTTTTGCATTTTTTTACTTGGAGTAATTCTAGCAGTTATCTAGCTCTGTAGAGTCCCAGGAGCTCAGTCGCCAATACAAACACATCTGAGTAGCTGTCCCTAATAACTGCTGCATAGTACCCCTTGGTTAGCTTTAGTAGCTGAACAGGAATTTGTTAGCCACAAATGCTGTACATTGCATTATAACAAAGGTGTAAATACCTTAACCTAAGATGTGGATTGATTTCCTACTAAGCCTACAGTGTCCTGTTACAGCATAGACTTTCAGAACTGTTGTTTTAAGTGTCTTCTAGTGCTGCTGCCAATGATTAAGGAATGTGTATTTGCTAACTTTATTTATACTGTTACAGCACAGACTTACAGCACTGTTGTTTTAAAAGTGTTTTATATTGCTGCTACCAAGGATGTGGGAATGTATATTTGCTAACTTTATATACTGTCTCTGAGAATATTTTGTGTAACTTGACCATACTTTCCTTGCCATGTGCTAACTCTTGTTTCTCTCCACCACTTTGTCTCTCTTGCTCCCTTAAGTTACCCTGCTCTTCTTGTGCTATTCCTGCACTAGTCTCTAGGAACCTAAAGGACCCTCTCCAAATACCAGCAGTTTCACATCACAGCCTTAATTCCCTGCACCCTCTCTCAAGGAAAAAATAAAATGACCCTGCTCTTCTTGTGCTATTCCTGCACTAGTCTCTAGGAACCTAAAGGACCCTCTCCAAATACCAGCAGTTTCACCTCACAGCCTTAATTCCCTGCACCCTCTCTCAAGGAAAAAAGAAAAGTATGTTGTTGACTAATTCCTGCCAGTAATACTTTCTACCATTGTACCATTGCTACACGTGTCATAGCATACTCTGAGCCAGGACTGCCAGCAGCCTCTACCCCTCTCTTTTTTACCTTAA
The DNA here is from genome assembly GCF_019279795.1 of Protopterus annectens. NCBI lineage: Eukaryota > Metazoa > Chordata > Ceratodontiformes > Protopteridae > Protopterus > Protopterus annectens. The sequence continues at coordinate 610,806,245 of NC_056743.1, forward strand.
AACTATCTCACCCCTAACCTCTGTAGTAACCCCTTTTCATCTCCTGCTTATCCTCTGTTATTTTTAGTTACTTACCTTAATATTTCCATATTCCCAGACTTGCTTTTATTTCTCTCACTTCAACCTTTACTGCTACCATCTATAACTACCTTTTCTAGGCTCACTTATCACTGTTTTTACCTACTTCTGACTTATCTATCTTACCTTCTATAGCCAGTACTGCTGACTGTTTCTTCTCCAGCTGCTGCTTTACCTGTCTCTACCCGCTCCATCCACCCTGCAGGCTCACTCCTCTCCCCTACCCTACCCCCAGTTCCCACCCACTCCAGGGGTCCTACACTTATACTACCTAGCCACACCCCTTCCCCTTCCCACTAACCTCAATGAACTTTACCATTGGTCTTCATCTCCTATTCCATCCTTTTCTACCACTCCCTATCTGTCTTACCACACCCTTCACCTCTCCCCATTCACACCTAATATACTTCCATACCTACAACAAGACACCCAACAAATAATTCCTCAAAATGTATAAACTACCCACTCCAGCACATTTACAGCTATTACTCATACTTGTACTGCTACCACCTTTCACTTTTGCCTATTTACTCACCTCCTATGAACACCCATTATATCCACACCTTCACTACCCTAATAAGCTAACCACCTCTCCTTCCCTACCGATCCTCTATAACCATGTCAACATAACATCTACACCCAGTTATCTTCTAGCAAAATATCACAGAATACTCCACAATAGATATAACACTCTTAATATCAGGAAATCTCTACTCCTAAACAGCAAATTCCCAAATCCAAGCTTTATAATACAACTCCTCTCATTAAAAGATGGAGACATTCACCCAAACCCAGGCCCAACAACTACTCCTACCACACTACTCCATAGCCCCAATCAATCCATTATTCATTCCCTTACTAAACCAACTTGCTCCTTATATCTCATCTCAATATACGTAGCATTAACAACAACGTTGCTCAACTCCATGCTCTCTTGGAAGTCTACTCCTTTGACATTCTTTGTTTAACAGTAACCTGGCTTAAAAATGTAACCAAAGAAGATGAAATCATCCAACCTGGATATAATATTCTGAGACTTGACCACGTAGCTAAAAGGGCAGGGGGGGTAGCTATTCTATTTAAATTAGGGTTACAGATAACCACATATGACTGTAAACCACCTCTGGATTCTAATGCAGAAATTCTTATTTCCAAACTTCACCTTAACACCGCTAAATAGGTTCATAGGTTCATAGGTTCATAGGTTCATACTAGGCTATCTGCCCAAGGGCATTTATAAGCCTAGCCCATAGTTATTTGGCTTTCGCCACCCCTTTAGTTTGAATAAAACTATGCCTATTATTTTGCTGTGCCTCTGTCAAGCAGTGACACTGAAGTAATCCCTGGGGTATATCTGCGATCCCCCATCCATTGGTCAAGATTCCTCTTGAACAAGGCCAGTGAGGTGCTCTGCCTCACATGTACCGGGATTTTGTTCCACAGCATAGGGAGTCTCTGGGTGATGAATCTGTCCCTCCAGCATGTTCTATTAATAACCATGTCAAGGTTTAAGTCTCCCACCCTTGTGGTTCTGAGGGATCTAGATTTTTTGAGGTGAAGCATATTCATCAAATCAGGGTTTGACATGGCCTTATATGTCAGGCACAGGTCACCTCTGAGCAAGCGGTATATTATCTGTATCTATCTACCTCCTGGTAATAACAATATCACTATAGAAAATATCCTTTGCTGGCTATCTCAACACCTGCCCCAAGAAACCATAATCCTAGCTGATATAAACACTAATTGAAATTGCTGTAGCAGCAGCCACCCTACCACCCACATTAACATATTTGTTTTTTCTCAAACCATTACCTCCCCCACCAGGTTAAACAAACCAAACAAGAAAGTAAGTACTTTAGACTGGATTCTCATAAATAACCATCCCCAGATATATGAATCTGGAACCCTCCCTAATGACATAAGTGACCACTCACTTACACACATCATCAGGCATAAAACCAATGCTTCCATTCCAACCACTATCAGGAAAATTAGGTCCAAGAAGAACTTTAACCCTGATCTCTTCCAAAGCGAACTAAGAGCTTGCAACTGGTCTCCGTTTGGAAGAAGCTGTTAAATACTTTAATTCTAACTTCCTAGCCATTCTCAACCACCATGCACCAACCCATTCTATTAGAATTTAGACTAACTCCACCCCATGGCTTTCTAAAGAAACCAAACATAAAATCCATCTCCGAAATAGATACTGGGCCAAATGGAGAATGACTAAAGACCCTGTAGACCAACAAAACTTCAAACAGCTAAGAAATGACACTAAGAAAGCTACACTGTCTGATAAAATAAACTACTATCTACAATTTCAGCAGGATAACCTTAATAACCCACAAAAAGTCTGGGCAAGCATTAACCAACTACTACACCCAGGTCAATCCGTTACACCAAACCCACAAGACACAGACCAGGAAAACCCCATGCATACTACCAATGCCTTCAATACCTTTTTCACTGGTACGCCATCCAAACACTAGCCAGTCAGCTATCACCTAATAACTTCACTTTACCTGCCTATAACACAATCCCACCCCCTCCATTTGTCTTCCAACCAGTCCCAACAACATTTATTCTTAGCCTTATTCAAAAGCTTAAACCATGCCCTCCTTCAGCAGACCACCTACCTGCTGAATATCTACAGAAATCAGCCAAGGCTATTGCCTATTCCATTTCTATTCTGATCAATAGAACTATTATTGAAGGTCACATCCCTAACATTTGGAAAGTCTCCCATATTATCCCCCTTCATAAAGGTGGAAACTCCACGGAATTCTCTAACTACCGTCCCATAGCTCTACTTTCTCCTTTGGCAAAGATCATGGAGAAATGGATTCATAGGCAATTGTTAGACCACCTAATCCAAAACAACTTACTTTCCAGCTGTCAACATGGTTTCAGACCTTCTCACAGCACTACCACTGCCCTCCTTTCCTTTATGAATTGTATTAACAAAAAACAAAACTTTAATATCCTTTCCTCTGTACTATTTATCGATCTGTCCAAAGCATTCAATATGGTAAATCACCAAATACTCATAAATATCCTCAAATCCCTGTCATTAGATGCACTCACTATAAAATGGTTCCAGTCCTGCTTAGATAACAGACAACAGACGGTGCTTTGGAAAAATACTCTATCTACTCACCTGCCCATTGACCTTGGTGTCCCTCAAGGGTCCATATTAGGACCTCTATTTTTCTCCATATTTATCAATGACCTTCATCTATCAGTCCCCCAAGCTACATGCATACAATATGCAGATGACTCCACACTTATATGCTCAGCCACATCCACATCTGAAATTCACTCCCTTACACAAAACGTATTTAACACAGTTGAACAATGGTTTACACAGCTTTGCCTTCTCTTGAACCCCAAAAAGACTAAACTTTTCCTTTTCAGTCCTACTCATAAGTCCTCTCCAATAGATTTTTCAGTTACATCCACTAACAGTACCATTATATCACCTGGCCCAATTACCAAACTACTTGGTATCACCATTGACAACTATCTTAACTTTGACATCCATATCAACAATACCATTAAAACTGTCAACAAAAAACTTGGCTTGCACTACAGGATTAAACCCTTCCTTTCACCTACAGCCAGAACAACTACTGCTCACACTCATCTAATCTCTACACTTCTCTATGCCTCATCCATTTTCACTAATCTGTCTAAAAATAACCTCAACAAAATTGAAATCTCCTACAATAACATAGCCAGATTTGCTACAGGCAACCCATTTAGAAGCCGCCATTGCTTTCATTTAAAGCAGCTAGGATGGCTTCAACTACAAAACCTGCTTACATTCCACCAACTAACCATTGCCCATAAGACTCTTTATCAACCTTCCAATACTCCTATTCTATCTACCCTCATCACCCCCTATAAAAATCTGAAGTCCTTACGTTCATCACACAAACTTCTCGCATATAACTCTAAACCTAACAACAGGGCTGGGGATTCTCTCTTCTCTAATGCTGTTGGAAAATCCTGGAATCTTCTCCACAGTGACCTTTCCTCACTTGCCTCTTTATCATTCTTTAAAAACAGACTGACACTTTTCCTTAGAACACACTGATTATGCCTCTGTACTAAACCTGACTAGTCATCTATCTCCTTAAAATAGTCTCTGACTAGTTTAACTTCTCATTAACTGTTCTACCTTCCTTATTAACTATAATATCCATTTCCTTCTACATTACATTATTTCCATCCTCTGTGGATACTTATAATTAGGAGAACTCTTTATTAATATTATTATACAATAAGCTGCCTCTTTCTTATTGTGTATTGTACCTGTATGTTGTATTGTACCTGCATTTTACACTACGTTTTTCTGTCCTGTATGAAAATTCTGTGTTGATCTGTTATGTGCATTGTATATATGACTGATGTTGTTATATGTTATTTGTTGTATTTGTTTTTTTTATTTTCATGGAGCTTATCTCCATGGGCCTCTACTGAAAATGGACATATATCCAGTTAGACTAGCCTGGTCAACAAAGTAAAATAAATAAATAAATAAATATGTGCCAAACAAATGCTTTTGACAACAGTTTTAGTGACAGATACGGTCACAATAAGACTGATGCAACCAATGTATTCTGAGCAAAAATGCCTGGATTTGAGCTAACTACCCAAGATCACAAGCCAAACTTTAGTGCCTGATTCACAAGTGCGGCACAACATGTTGATCTAAAGCTGGGACAGCAAACAGTTAAGTGAATGACATCAACACTGTTTATTAGCTGAATGCTTGTATTAAAAGTGGTCATAGAGCACAATAACACTGCACAGCCACACAACGTATATGTCTTTTAAGAATAAAAAACAAAGAACAGCAAGGCTACCGTGACCATATAGAAAGTAAACAATGTATATTTAATAAATACAGGATAAGCACTTTAGCATTATGCAACAGTTCTTCAGATCCAGAGTACAAACATATAAAAGCAGTTTCAGATTTAAATAAAACAAAAAAACAGTCATTGAAGGCCAAAAAACCTCCCCCAATGACATCACACAACTACTTTCTCCTTCTTCTCTTTAAAGCTGGTTTAAGACAGACAGCAACATTTAACTCTGTGTACTTATTAGCCTGCAATTTAAGTATCTAGTATAACTCTAAACTTTTCACATAATCATTCAAATTGCTCCCCCTGGAGTTGGACTTCGAACATTGCAGGACTCTAAATGAAAAGCTATGCCCTGGATTTTCTTTAACATGTTTGGCTAAAGCATTTTGAATGTTTAGAACCTTTATGTCATGTTGATGTCCTCAAATTCTGTCTTTTAACTTTTGCACTGTCTTACCTACATAAAAACTGGTGCAGGCTCTACAAATAGCAAGATAGACCACATTGAGGGTCTGACAATCTGCATAAATTTTCGGATAAATGTAAATTCAAAGTTGGGATGCTCAGATCTCTGCTGTTTACTAATCATAGGGTTTACTTTGAGCCTATGACAAGGGAATGTACCCAACCTGTGCGAAAGGGGTTTGGCCAGACACGGCCCTCTGTCACATAGCAGTTGTTTCAAATTCTTAGAATTCCTGAACCCAAATTTGGGTTTGGATCCAACAATACCTGCTGTTTTCTTATCAATAGTTAATAGACTCCAATTCTTTTGAATAGTGTCACAAACTAAATATACATCACTGGTAAACTAGGTAAAAAACCTCACTTCTTTGTTCACTCTGTTCTTTCTCTTATTACTGTACTGTTTCTGGCCTTGTCTATTAAATACATATGGTCTAGTGGTTGTTCCCGTTTGACATAACCTTTTCCATGGTTGACTCTACGTCACTCATTACATACCCCCTAGCTCTAAACTGGATGGATAGGAATTCCATAATGGAAACAAAATCCATAGATTCAGTACACAGTCTAGACAATCTAGCAAATTGACTCTGAGCAAAAATGAGGAATATGTACCTAGGGTGCATACTGTCATGTACTAACAGACTGTTTCTCCAGCAGGCTTTCCTAAATAAGTATTGTGTAGTGTGTATCTGTCCATGTATGTTCTTGGTTACTTTCACATCCAAAAAAATCAATACTTGAATCAGATACTGTGTGTGTAAAAGATAAAAAAATATGTGACATTATTAACATATTTAAAAAAACTCTTGCAACTCAAATTGACTGCCATGCCACAATATAAACACATCATCCAAAAAGCATCGATATAATTTGATGTGACTGGAGAATACAGGATGATGAAATACATGTTCTTCTTCCCATTAATCCATTACCATATTCACTTAAGAGTTAGCACGGGGGATGTCTATGGCAACCCCCCATCTTTGTAAAAATAATTCTCCGCCAATCATAAAAAACATTGTGTTCCAAAACTAATTCTAGTAAGGTACATATAACCATGATATTGCTGTCAGTCTGCATACTCTTATGTTTTAAAATCTCCCTAACCACTTGTACACCATACTCATTGGGTATGCTAGTAAAAAGATTTTTGACATCCAAAGTTACAAACATGTTAGTGAAAACATCCCTTTGACCAATGGTCTGGTCAATATAATGTCCAAGGTCCATCAAGAAATGATTAGTATCCCTTAGTATAGTCATGATGGAGCACATAACCCCTTTCAATTTATCTTCCATAAAAATTAGTAAGGGGTTCAGTCATCCAACCCGCCCCTGCCACTATTGGTCTCAGGGGTAGGTTCACATGGTGTTTATGTATCTTAGGTAACCCTTTGATGACCGATATCATGGGGTGTTCCACAACCAAAAACTGATAAAGTTGATCATCAATAGTACGGCACATGAAAAAATTGTACAAAACATCATGTACATATTTCTTAAGTCTTTCCAATTCATGTCTGTCAAGTCTCCTATATGTGTTCTCCTCATGAAATGATTTATATATGGAGTCATTGTAGTCCTTAGAGTTCAATATTACCAATGCACACCCTTTATCTGCTTGTCTTATAGCCAGATCTAGATTATTTATTAAAGAGTGTAATGCTGAATGTTTTGCTTCAGTTTAATTATGAAAAACTCTTTTATGTGGTGCATTCAGCACCTTTATAAGTTCACTTTCACAAATGTGCAAAAAAGTACTTACATGTGGTGGCAAAAGGTGGATTAAACATACTAGTTTTTTTAAACCGTGAGCTTCCACTGATTCTTTATTTCCAAACATCAGTTTTAAAGTAAGGTTATGAGTAAACTGGTGTAAATCCAATAATACCTCACCCAAATCTGAGGAGGCAGCAGGGATGAACAATAATCCTTTATCTAAAAGAGAATGTTCTATCATAGTCAAATGATGATCAGACAGATTCACAACCAAGTAACTCACTTCCAAGGTTTCTTGTTGTTCCATGGATGTTCCTCTGATCATTTTCTCTTTTGTCACCCTCTGCTGACAGAGTGTGAAGGAGTCCTTCCCCTCATCTTCATGGGGAGGCGAAAATCCATGGAAACCAAAGAGGTTTTTGGTCTAGCTCCAATCCTCATGTGAATCAGTCCTTCTTGGTTCAATTGTGATGTACTGCTCACTTGGCATGGAATCGCTGAGGTAACAGTAGAAATGATACTTTAGGCATCCCCTATGGAACCACTGGCTATATTACCACTATCAACCCATGGTGTGTCAGTGGGGAGGTGAATGGGAGCATTAGATTCTGCTGCTTCCTTGTTAAGTTATCTAGGCCATACAAACACATGGCCACTATTAAAGTTTCTATAATCACACTGTAATTTCCTGATTTTAGTCTGTTGCAGTTTTTGTTCATACCTAGTAATATTATTGAATGCCAGTTCTAATATATGTTCATAGGGGACTCCTTTGAACTGAGTAATTAATTCCTTATATAGTGACTCCACTTCATGTTGAAGTTTATCTTCTAAAGTCTTGAAATAGTCAATAATCAACTGTATGTAGGTAAAACGTAGCTCCAAATTCATTTGCTGACATCTTTTCAGTAGTAGAAAGTGTGTCTCACCAAAAGTAGGCATACAGAGAACACACATCCCTCTTGGCACTACTTTAAAGTGCTGACAGGCTTCCATGTGCAGTTTCTGCCACTGCAGTATTTTTAGTTTAAAATGTTCTTGTTCTAATTCTCTAGATTTAATACAAAAGCTGTTCATGCTCACTGTAGCTGCTTCAGTTTCAGCATTGTTGTCCACACCCTCAAAGATGTTTTTTAGCAGAGGATTACTCAGAGGTTTCAACATTCTTTGCCATTGTGGTTGACTTCCCAAATGGGATGGATTGTAGTCCAGTTCCACATTCAAGCCTTCTGTCATATCATGTAAAAAGGCCTAAATGTAAAAAATACAAATAGCAAAAAAGGTTCCAAAACAAGTAAAAGCCTAATGCTGGACACACCGTATAAGAAATAAAAACTAAAGAACGGCAAGGCTACCATGACCATATAAAAAGTAAAAAATATATATTTAATAAATCCAGGATAAGTGCTTTCACATTATGCAATGCTTCTTCAGATCCCAACAGTGTTATACAGTGTGTCCAGCATAGGCTGTTATGTGTTTTGGAGCCTTTTTTGCTATTTGTTTTTAAAGAATGGTATACATAGTATGAAGGTGAAAGATACACATATAGCTGGTCTCAAACATCCTACATGTGTAGTTACACAATGAACAAAGCACAGTATCAAAGTCACACAACACGGGAGAATTCACACTCCAAATGTAAGATACTGCACATATGTTGACATTGTGCAATCATTGTGTGGCCAAAATGTTATTTTCCCTGCAATGCTAAAATATAATAGTGTCACAGAGTGCCACTGTAAGTCAATCTCACAATTAAAAGAATGCATAAAAGTGGCTTATGGTATATGATGGTAATTACAGTCACACTAGTGAAGCAGTGTTGGAAATTGAACCACTTACCTATCCACTTACACAATCTATACAGCAGATTGTCAACAGCCATCACCACAAGAGAGTAATAAATGCAATTGAAACATACAGGATCTATGAAAGGATGACATCAGCAGTGTATTGCCAAGGAGAGATATTTGGTAAAATTAGTTTTACAGCCAATCAGGGCTTCTAAAAGTTGCCCCTGCAAATGAGTGTAAAACAACCTAAATTTATTGGCAGTCAAACTTGTACAAGTTAAGCATTGCTGCACCCAAACAGCCTACCTATAGTTGCACATTTTAGAGAATAGTGTAAGACAAGTAAACACCACAAATAGCAACCGTTTACTTGCAAAAGAATGACCTCATCATTGTGCTGTAACATGGGTGTAGGCAGACAATCTAATTTTGTAATTGTGTACTCTTACTGCTTCCCCACAAAAGACCTGCTATTTGAAAAATGGAAACCTTCTCACTCCACCCCACTTAAATGTTTGCATCAAATAAAAAAAAAAAAACACTTGCAGTCACCAGAAATAAAATGCAATACTGTTTTAATCAGTACTTTCATCTCACTACATTCCAAACATGAACTTCATCAGATTAAAGGGCTCCACCAATGGCACAACCAAAAAATGCCATTTCTCAAAACAGAATTTGTAAAATATCCACTATTTATTATAAAAAAATCCACTCCTCCAAACAGAATTTGTAAAATATCTACTATTTTATTATACAAAATGCTACTCCTCTAAACAGAATTTGTAAAATATTCACTATTTATTATAATTTATTATAATAAATGCCACTCCTCCAAACAGAAATTGTAAAATATCCACTATTTATTTGTTTCACACACTCACACACACACACACACACACACACACACACACATACAATCATAATTACAATCAGGAAGAGACTATTACAACATTTTCTGGGGTCACAACACACTTAAAGAATTTAAAAAGACAGCACAATATTTTCACAGATGACCCATAAAAAACTATCTTTGTCTATCCAGATAGAACAAAATATAAATGAACAAAATACTAGAGAAACAAAAGCATGCATTTAAAACCTTGTTTTAAAATCAAATGTTATAAAACCAAAAACATGATGACTATGAAAGTTTTCAAAAAATTGTGAAAACATTTTTACTGAATGTTTACATAAAATGAACATAGCACACTGGAATCACTCCACCTAACATGAATGGACTTACCCTTGTTGCTCTCAGTTTAAGGTATGTAAACAATGATATCTGATCATTGAGACATGGTGGAGTTCAAGCATTTAATCATAACTGCCTAACTCTTCAATAAAAACTATATATGTACTACAAAAGTCCTCCCCCACTTTACTTACCTTACCATAATTTATCGTACATGTTCCACATTATGGGATGGCATACACATTGACTGTTGCACACTGGTGGATTATCAATCAAACATTCCTGTGACTTCATGCTGGCATGATTGCTTAATTGTATTGGCTCATACTTGCACTAATTGCAATGGCAGGACAAACATGCAAGTTATACATGGGGCAGTGCAGTTAAGAATGACAATGACGGATTATAATAGAATAGGTTAACCAAGCTTGTAACACAGTGCAAGTGTAAACAATATAGAGCAGATATACTTTAAATGAATAAACTGAGTGAGCACTATTCTATAACCAAGATCACCCACTGAGAAATATAATACAGACATAAAAACATGCAACATACAACTAGAATTATTTGATTTTTCTCTTTTTTTTGTACTCTTGAGTACAGCGATAAGCTGAATTGTTCAGCTGATGACAAAGTGTTAGCACATGTAATAATATCCTGAAGTTTTGAAATTAGATAAGGGAGTCATACTTCTGATAACTTCTGACAAAACATTTCAACAAACATTAATGCATGTATTCATCTGCATTAGCCTATTGACCACTGTAACCTGTACACCCAACTCTTTGGCTTGTCGAAAATATGTTAAACTGACTAAATATAACTTAACACAGTGGCATGAAGTCTGACAGAGTAACGTGGATGAAGGCAAGAAACTAACAAGATATTACCATAAGATGTGTACTTACATATGGCCTTAGTTGCATTTGCTGGCTGCTGCTAGACATTGTGCATGAAGAATAATGATATATAAAGGAGAAGATACACCGACAGGGTGAAATAGAGGGAGGGCAAAGTAGATTATGACAGAAGAAGGATAACGCTGTCTCATAGCAATATGTAGCCAACAAGAGCATAAAGGTTAGTGTACCAAAAACAGTCAGTAATACTTAGCTAATGGCTGCACTGGAACCCTTGAAATTATTCAGAAATCATTCTACACATGTGAGCATTAGCTTATCATGCCAAAAAGGAATTACTGCTTCACATTATTAAAATATTAGTACTGAAGCACACACTGACAACTTACTGAAATGTAGGGGATGAACAGAGAGACACTGACAGATGCAGAGAGGAACAGCAACAATATGTTTTGTGAGACGTGTAGGAACATCTGTATGGTGTTTTAGTCTTAATTATTAAATCAGCATTAATCTGTCATTCCCTGTACAATAATGTGCTTATTATAGGTAGAAATATGGGGTAGAACCATTCAATAAACATGAATACCTAACCAAGGCTGCAATGTTTATGAAAATAATGTCTTGCAGCACTGTTCCAGTGATATGTTAAGGAAATGTTTTATGTGGATAAAAATACATGTGTTTATAGGCAAATAGATGATAGGAATACAGATTGTCATGAAGTAACACATTGGCATACAGCTGTAATCAAACCCATGACACTGTGAAAAAAAACAGGTTACAACCAACAGACCACTCAGGAACTCTTACTATAAAGCTTCCAGCAGGGTAAAAACTGTTCCATTAATTATGCCAGATTCCTACCTTTAGTCTGCCTTTAATCTCTATTCCCATAGTGCAGCAGAGAAGTAATTGAAGCACTGCAAATTAAGTAGAAATCTTCGGCTTTTGCTATAAGAAGTTAAAAAGTGTTCTGTGCTGAGATCTTAAAATTGAAGGCTTTTCCATGGGTGATTACTGGCCATGTGTGTTGTGTGTGAATCTATTTTTTGACAAACTAAATGTGCAAAAGTGGGGTTATAGGACAGTGATAAAAGTTGCAGTGGTAAGCAAAGGGTAGGACACATGGGAAAGAATACAGGAATTTGCAGGAGGGTGGTGGGAGAACACAATAGCTATCCACTTCTTCATCAAATAAATGTAGACTTGTAGGCACAATTTCATGACTTTGCAGTCACCAATCTAGTGATGAGTGACAAAAACAGAATAATGCTGTGTGGCCAATTGGGCCAAATCAATTTTCTCAATCTGACAGATGAAGTGGAAAGCTATGTATACAGCATATTTTTTTTTATTTCATTTATTTATTTATTTATTTGTGGAACAGGTGCACATGTTTTTTTTGGGGGGGGGTAGTAAGAGGAATGTTGGGAAAGGTGCTTAAGAATGACGGTGTCAGTGGGTAGAGTAGGTTAGGAGGCACTGCAGGCATACGAAACAGACAGGGATGGTGATGGAGACAAAAGGTTGGGGGACACCATAATTAGGAATGGGTGGGGGACATTAGAGACACACCCACATCCAGAGTGAGAACAAACAGAATCTAGTCTTCACCCTCAGAACTGTCATCACTGCCTCCTGCAGCAGCTCCCTGGGTCAGTACCAGACATGGCATCATCTATTTAATGTGATAGAGGACCTTTTCAACCCTGCTGATACATGTACCAGTGCCCATCTCCAGGTTATTCTGCACCAGCCATGTCAGATTCTGATGGGTGGCAAAATCACCACCTCTACTACTCCTCCTCCTGGTGGGTACCACTGCAGCAGCAGGCAGGGCAGAGCTACTTGACTCTCTTGTAGCAGTTAGGGCAGGGATTGGGAAGGCAACACTCACATGTTGTGACCCTGAAGTGCTGGGTTTCCCTGCTACCATCTGTGGAGGTATGGTCGTCCAAACCTCAATGTTCAGTGTACCTCTCTGTGCTGTTGATCATTAATTTTTCTGTAACAAGATATGCAAAAAGCAGATTGTTAATAAATTATAACCCCCCCCCACCAAAAAAGAGAGAGGGGGAGATAAACAAAAGAGATAATTAGATACATGGCATGTCACAGTACTGTGTTTTTCAAATAAGCTTGATTTGGCAATACAAAAACAATTAAGATAATTTTGTATTGTATACCTTTGCAGCATCCATATATGATAGAAAGGGATTTATGTGTCATTAAAGAAAAAAACTCACTGCTATGATATAACTCAATAAAACTTGTAAGAAGAGACACCAATGTGATAGCCAAAATACAATAAAACTTTTTATTAAAATAAATAAATAAAAGTACACATGAGCACTTTCAGGCAACAAGCCCTTCCTCAGATACGTTGAAACAGTTAAAACATACAATTTAAATACCATGCCATCCAATCCAATCCTAGTATTTTACCCTCCTTTTCCTTAGGAAAGGTTTTAAAGGAACAGCAGTGTTTAAACCTGGGCTCCTGTCAGCCTCTAGCTTTATTATCCACTTTGCTTCACTGCATTCTGTTTCATTGACAACATCCCCAGCTCTAACAGATTTACTAATCATTTGTATTACAATAAATTTAAAAAAAATGACCTTCCTTTTCACTAATATGTTGTGCTAAGGCATTACGCAGATTCTGATGTCTAATTTCATACAAATGTCCAAAAATCCTGTTCTTAAACATACAGTTGGTTTTACCAACATAGTAGGAGTCGCACATTTGACACATAGCTATGTACACGAGATTCATACTTCTACAATCTGCATACCCCTTCAAGTAGTATCGTTGTCCTGTTGTGGGATGTATAAATAAATTATCTTTATAGATGTAATCACATGCTTTGCAGTGACAACAAGGAAAAGTACCTTGACGTTCTATCCTGACCATCTTGTCAGAACCTAGTTTGGGTTCATGACATAGCATGTCCTTTAAATTCTTATTCCTTCTAAAAGTAAATTTTGATTGTTCCCCAACCATCCCTGCTATTCTGCAATCTGTACACACAACCTCCCAGTTCTTCTTTATAATGTCACAAACACTCCCTACGTCATTACCATATGTAAGCATAAACTGTCCTTGTCTGCAATGAACAGCCCTCTTTCTAGTCAAGTCTCCATCACTACCTTTCCTATTATATCAAGGTTTAGCCCCTTGCCTCCGCTCAGACCTTACAGCATTTACTGATGTGACCACCTGTTGTCTGCTATATCCCCTGCTCAAAAAATTATTAGACAAATTACCTAATTCTTGTTCAAACCGCTCCATTTCAGTGCACAAGCGAGAAATCCTATTCCCCTGACTCTTTACAGTGTTCTTAAAAGTGTGTCTAGGATGCATGCTGTCAAATGACAGCAGGCTATTTCTCCAGCAATCCTTTCTATAAAGCATAGTTTCTATGTGTCCATCTGTACATTTACATAGACGTACATCCAAAAATTCTATCTCATGTGACGAATAGCTCAGAGAGAATCTAAAAAACTCTGTGCTACTCTCCAAATAATCCACAAAGAGCCTCAGCTCCTAAAGTGTGCCTCCCCATAAAAAGAACACATCATCTACAAAATGGACATAATGTCCCACCATCTCCTTCCATGCATGGTTCTGTTGGAATAGAACCCTATCTTCCCAAAAGGCTAACACAAGGTTAGCATACGAATTGGCACAGGGTGTGCCCATGGCAACACTCTGTGCCTGTCTATAGTAATTACCTTGGCATAGGAAGATATTATTTTGTAGTACCAAGCTTAATAATTTGCATACCCTTTTATTGTCAACATCATTCATTTGAACCTTTTCTTTCAATATATGTTCAATGGCCTGTAACCCATATTAATTATGAATAACAGTAAACAGGTTCTTCACATCCAAAGTCACAAATAAAAAATCTTGTCAAACAACTGTGTCCATATGTGTAGATAGTGAAGTCAAAAAATGAGGCGTATCCTTCAAAATCCTAGAATAAAGCTGAACAACAGGTCTCAAAGCACACTCCACCTATATTGAGATCTGTTCAGTGGCCCAACCTCTCCCCTAGACAATAGGTCTTAGGGGAGGGTTGGATCCATCTTTATGTAATTTAGATAGCCCCTTGAACTCTGGGGTCTTAGGATGCTCTATGTGCAAAAAAACATACAAAGTATCCATTATTAGCCCACTTTTTCTCAAATTAAAAAGGACAGTGTGGACCTTATCACCTATCATTTTTACCATAACAGTTGAGATTGATATAAAGGTAGTATTGTCCTGTAGTAAGGATGAAAGTTTGTTGCAATAATCCTGTCTACTAAGTATTACAATCACACCCCCTTTGTCTGCGGGCTCCACCACTACCCTTTCATCTCGACATAATTGCTGCAAAGCCTCACGCTGTACTAGAGATAAATTGTGAAACATTTGCCTGTTTTTATCATGAATATAACACTCAATGTCACTTTGACATAAATTCACAAAAACGGAAACAATAGGATGCATGTTTGGTAAAAAATCACTAGGCTTCTTCAATTCTCTCAAACCAGACTGTGCTTTACCCCTAAACATATCTTGCAATGTTATGTTTCTAGCAAAACACATATCAACCATTACTTGGCTATAATCACATACATTATCAGGAACAAAGGTTAAACCTTTGTTCAGCACTTCTAGTTATACATCAGATAATTCAACACCTGAAAGGTTATACATAATATTGACAAGGTAGTCATTAATACCCTCATTCACTGTGAGACTCTCCGTCTCTTCAATTCCTGTTGCAACGAGAAGCTCCTCTTCCTCGGATTCTTTTTCTTTATCGGTACTGGCAACATAGGAAAAGTCTTACTCTGAAAGGCAGACGTTGATTTTGGTTTGGCTCCCAATGGCCGTTGAAATGCCTCCGTCATGGTGTGAGCCTCCTTATCCTGTGTCAAACCCCTTGAACTAGGACGCAAGGACTCATTGGTCAAAACCTCTGCATGTATATTATGTGACACCCTTGGTTGCTCGGTTACCATCAAGACTTCTGTTGCCATGACCGAGGGCTCCACAGAACCCGACGGCTGCTGCGCAAGCAGCCGTAGCTCATGTTGTTGATTCGAAGCAGGTTCTCTGGCACTCATATTAGAGTTCAGTCTACATGAATGAGTGAATGACTCTCTGGGCCACATAAAGATATGATTATTGGAAAAATCATTAAAATCATGTAATAATTTGCTATGATATAAGAAACAGCATGGATTGCAATTACCATAATTTACTTCTTCCTGACATATTGTCATTAATATTTTATAAATACTTATCCAGTAATAAAAAGTAATTTCTGCTTCTCGGTACTGAACCCATGCACAGTTAAGCTGTGTGCTGTCATTGCCTATTGCAAGCAGCAAGACTTATTGGGCAATGAATGCATGCTTGAGAAGAAAGTTGAAGAATGCCTGCTCAAGATACTAGTGCCTGATTGAATGACAATAATATTATGGGATGAATTTGTACTTCAGTCATACTTAACCTGTGCCTCTTTGAGGCAAGTTAATCTCTCCTAGTGGAAGTCATAGTTTGCAGCTAACAGCTCTGCAGCTGCACATTACAAAAAGAAAAGAAATATATATATGAAAGCATAATGCTTACATGCACTGGCTGACTAGATCATTAATACTATATCATGAGCAGGTTATGGGTCAGTATACTTAGAGAACTAGGGAGTGTTCCCAGTCCTAAATTCAGACTCCCATTGGCTTAGGAAGTCCTGCTTGCACTTCTTAAGGTTGCTATAGTAAGGATGGCATTGTTCCCCTCTGTGTCGAATGCCTGTTACACTGGAGGCACCCTTGGCTAATCTATTCCAGCCCTCAATCTTATACTGAAAGCCAACATACAGCACTTGATGAGGAGTGCCACAAGTATCCTGGACTCCTCAATACCCCACACTTGTTGTCCAAATTTAGTACCATTCTCCCCTTTGTCTGCGAAAGCCAAATTAGCAAAATATATCTGAATTGGTACCCAGTGCAGAACTCATGTGGTACTGGTATTGCACAAAGATGCATACCTTTACCCACGACATTTGTGCAATTGAAATCAAATGGATTCCTTTGTAGACATATTGTCAGTACTTTTTACACATAGTAGTAGAGGTGTGCAACATGGCATTGAACTTTGTTATGTGTGATGCTCGATCTATTGACACAGGTTCCAATTTTCAACAATGTGATGCTTAATGGCATCTCTTTTAATATATGCACTTTGGAAGGAGCACTATGATGACTTGTGACATATTGTGATGTCGAGGCTTATACAGTGTTAAAATATTATTGAACCAGCTTGGAATCAAACCCTTGAGATTAAGCATCCAAAAAATTGAAACTTTATTAACTAACATTGCCATGGGAGAACTACCTTTCAAGCATAGACTACCTAGGGAAAAAATGGGAATCATGGGAACAATACATACAGGAGAGGAATGAGGTTTTAAAGAAGGCACAACTTAAATGAGCTATGTAATGTTTGAGTGAAAATGACTGAGTAGATTATAAGTGATGTATAATGTTTGCAACTAGGATTGTGCCAGTGTGGTTTGTTTTCATTTATATAATTGTATGATTGCTTATGTTGTAAGTGATGGTTTAATAAAGATGTTTCTTGTTTAAAAAAGGGGCAGGAATTGAATAATTTATGTAATGTTACTTAGATTATATGATTTATAGCAATATATGTGAAGTATAATGTTTCTTAATGTTAATTTGTTAATACAGTTCGATTACTTTTGTATAAATGTAAATTTGCCTATGTCACAAGTGATAATTCAATAAACATGTTTAAATAAAGAAAAATAAATTAAACATATAGTAATTTCAGAATGAATGGTGATATAATTTAGAGAGGCCTGTATGTGTCTGCTTTAAATTATTTTAATTATTTCCGGGAATGCTATTCTATGTAAAAGTCAGTATTTCTGTTTGTAAATATATTTCAGATGGATGCAATTGCATGTGCTAATTAATATAGGATAAAGGATATATATATATATATATATATATATATATGATATATGTGGTATTAAAGGGAAAGGTTTAATACCGAATATTATCAGAGGGTGTGACCAAGATGGCACACAGTTAACAGCACAATAATTTTGCTCTGCTTCTGGTATACATTTTTGACAGGATTTAATTTTTGATTTCACTAAAAAAAACTTCTAAAACCTCATAAAAATGTGAATAAAGAACTGGAAACTATTTGGGACTGTCTGGTGAAAAAAAAGTCAGCTCTGTTTTAAAATTGTCCTGTCAAAACTTCAGTTTGGAAATATCAATTGAAAATGAATCACTCTAAGGCAAAACTTCAAGATGTCACTGAAGAAGGAGCTACACTCTATCATCAATAGTACTCAGGACTTATTATTAAAATTGGATAAATTAGATTCTAAGGTAGACACAATCAAAGGAGACTGTAAAAAACAGATAGAAATAATAAATGTAGTAGTTAGATTGCAAAAACTTCAGATATCTGCCATGAAAGACTTAGTCACTGATTTAGATGATAGACTGACTGAAGGATTAGGAACACTGAATTCATTTTAAAACAAAACAAGTTCCTGGAGAAAATAGATGATCTTGAAAACAGGGCAAGAAAGAACACTATCAGAAAATATGGTAAATGTTTTAACTACTTGGATTCCAAAAAAACTTTAAACTTCCCTGACCCGCTACCATTTGGTATAGAGAGGGCACATAGATCCCTATCAACAACAAATTCAAACAAGAAAACTTCAAATCTAAGAAATTAATTTCCAGTCAGGACAAACACTTAGTTCTAAAAATTGTCTGGTCTGCATCACCCATCAAAACAGTCGAAGCATTGCTGAATGAATTTATCAAAAGGTAAAACTGCAACTTTTCATTTTTTCATATTAAAATATAGTTTAAGTAATAATTTCCTGCTTATTGAAATACATCTGATTCTCCACTAGATGGCAGAAAAATGTAAACAATAGTTGTATTAGGTAATCTGAAATATATAATCTGAGTTTAAATAATTGATTACATTTTTATAGTTCACTTTATTTAAATATCAATAAAATGTTATGTAAGTAATGAAAAAAAGTCTGGGTATGATAGAGTGAAAGGTTTAGGAAAGAAAATGTGATGATGTGTTGCCACAGTTTTTTGTTAAATTTAAACATTTAAACAATCAACAGCAGTCTTACTAAATGTTGGAGAAATGCTTAAAAATATGTAGTTAGTGAAGTTTACTTTAAATGGGGCTTATTTGAACTCTTTTCTTTATTTCTTCACTAAAACTGTTAAAGTGTCTTTTTTACATAGAATGTAGCTACCCCAGCATGACCGCACGCCTGTTTAACTTTCATCATCTTTCTTTTACTTCATTTTCCTGTCAGAAAGTCTAAAAATGTTTTGAAAGTATTTTCTTAATGGCACAAGCTTATTTGAGTTTTCACAGCAGCCTGATTTCATTTTGAACAGCTCATGTGAAAGGAAGTGCTACATGACCTCTAGAAACAGAAAATGAAAGAACTTTTGAATGGAACATTAAAACAGGCTTACTATCAAATATTCAAAGTTCAGAATGTAAAGCTATCATAATGTAGAATTGTATTATCAAAATTCAGAACAGGAAAGCATTCACATGGTCGAAAATCACACTTTTCAACATTTTCAACATTTTTACAAAACCAAACCTCCACCAAACCAAACCCAGTGTAATTATACACGACTTAACTTACCCTCTTAACAGAAACTGGTCAGTATGAAACTAAGCTAGGCAGGGGCTGTGCCCCCCACACCCCCCAACTATATATTCTAACTCTAGGATCACACTACAGTGGGGTAAAGGGCATATACACTGCCACTACTATGTTCAGATGAAATGAAATGTGTACTGCATTTTTTGGTGAATTGGGCTTTTGGCGATGACAATGAAGTGATCAAGTTCATTTGTTTGAATTGCATTGTGTACATTTAGTATTCTGAATGGGTGTTTATGACAGCTGAATAACGGATTTTCATATATATGATATTCAGGTATGTGACTTTCAACTATTGGCCTTTCAACCATTTGATTGTAAACCTAAAACAGATATTATTGGGAGGTTTTGAAGACTTCTTTACATTAATCATTGAGTATAGAACTGATTTTGTAAGTTAAAACACGCTTTTTAATTTCATAGTCAGTATTACTGCTTCAGTGAAAAGAAACTTCTGTTTTAAGGAAACTTGTGATAGGAACTGTAAGACTGTGGGGGGCATGATACACAAGGTAAAAGATCTCTGAAGGTGAAATACTCAAAATCAGTTTCTATAAATCATATAATGCTGTTTTAAAGTGATTATGTGAAAGCTTCATTAATAAGGTCAGCATACATTTTAAGTTAAAGAACATTTTATTTATTTTTGAATACATAGAGCTTCCCACCCTCATTTTCAATACCGACTTTACTGACATTTAAAGCAGTTATAAAAATAAACTGATGCATGACATCTTATTTTATAAAATATTAAATAAAATATAACCTGTTAGTATATTCATTGAAGATAACATAAATTTAACAAGTTGTTTTTTTTTAAGTAAACAGCATTCCAACTTTATAACAGACACCTCAAATGCCTATTCTATATTATGTCATGATGACTACTAGATGTGATGGTCTATGTTTATATGTTTACATAATTGTAACTATATGGAAAAGATGAGGTTTAGATAGATATATTTATGTGGTCATGAAGCTCTGTGGAGAGAAATGTACAGTCCTATATGATAATGTGCAGCTGAAGGGAGAGTGTGCACACAAACCTCAAATCTTTTGGTAGTAAAGCTTGCATAAAATTAAATAACATTTTATCATATTGAAAACATATGTATGGGATATAGGTTCATAGGTGTTTACTAGGTTTATGACCACAAGGGCCTTTTTAAGCCTAGCCATGCATCCCAAATCTCTTACAAGTTCTGATACCCTTGATAAGTGTAAGCATGGACCTGGGAGATGAACCATTTACAGGTTACCTGTATCCATGACAGACATAGGTGCCAATGTTTGTGTCTTTCGGCTTTTCCCGGTTAGGGGTCGCCACAACAGAACTCAATCCAGGGATGAATTTCCACTTTCCCATCCAGTTGTCCAAGTTGCACTTGAGATGGGTTAAGGAAGAACTCTGCATCAAATGGATGGGGAGCCTGTTCCATAGATAGGGTAGTCTCTGGGATATACACCTATCTCTCCAGCAGGTCCTATTTATATCACAGGCAAGGTTTAAGTCTTTAAAATGGGTAATTCTGGTGCTGCTTGTTTTGTGGATATGCAGTAGGTCCATCAGAGTAAGGTCTGACAATGCCCTATATGCCAGGCATAGATGTCCGCTCAAAAGCCTGTAGGAGACAGAATACAGGCATAGGGCCTTGAGGCAGTCTGCATAGGACACATTACTTACCCCCTGTATTCTTTTAGTGAGAAACCTCTGTGGATGTTCAAGTTGTTGGATATGGCTGGTTAGGTACATAACAACGGGGGCATTGTACTCAATGATAGGTCTGATAAATGCCGAATACAGTGGAAAAATGACTTCCTTGGACTTAGATGCCATACCTTTTTTTTATAAGTTGTGCAGTATAGAATGATTTCCTCACCATTGTAGACACGTGATGATCAAAGGCTAGATTACTATCTGTGTGTGTCCCTAAGTCCCTGACTAATGGGTCACCATTAATGGTGTGCTGTCAATATGATAGTTATTAGGGATGGATGTCTTCCCAAAGGATTCTGTTATGCATTTCTTGGCATTTAGTTTTAGTCCATGGCTCTGACACCAGTTGTTTGTCTGTGTCAGCCCCTCCTGGAGAACATTTGTGTTAGTGTGAGATTCAATGACAGCTCCTAATTTGCAATCATCTGCATATTTAGTCAGCCAGAGACCACTGACATTGGCTTTGACTTCTGAGAAGTAAATACTAAAAAGGAGCAGTCCAAGGATTGATGTCTGAGGGACTTCACCTGTGATCGGCCTCTTTGTAGAGGTGGACTCCCCAATTCTAACTTCCTGGGTCCTGTCTGTGAGCCAGTTTTCTATCCACTGGATGACAAACAGGTTTGTACCTAAGCTCTTGAGTTTATCAACAATGCCTGATTGGGGTATTGTGTCAAATCCCTTGGCCAAGTCAAGGTAGGCAGTGTGAATGATTCTGCCCACATTGATTGCTTTGGAGACCTTCTCAAAGAAGTCTACAAGGTTGAGTAGGCATGATCTGCCCTTGATGAAACCAAACTGGGTTGGGTCCAGTGTCTGGAGGTTTACTATATCTCTATTGGTCATCTTCATGATAATTCTTTCAATGGCTTTACATATTAGTCTTATATGTAAAGCCATTGAAAGAATTATCACTCATGAGTCTATAGTTTCCAGGGTCTGTAGATGGCCCACCTTTGTGCAGAGGAATGACTGTTGAGTTTCTACATTCATGAGGCATAAAGCCTGTTTGGAGGCTACAGTTAAATCGTAATTCCAGCAGCTGTGAGAGGTCATGTTTCATGCTATTTAGAAGGTATCCTGGGATATTGTCTGTGCCCATTGATGCAGTGTTGTTGGTCTTAGAGAGAGAGAATGAAGGACCTTTTCCCTAGTGATAGTGGGGGAGTTATATTTGATGATATTTCAAGTTTGAGCTGAATTTCTCAGCAAGGAGGTTTGCTGCATCTTCTGGCTCAGTGTAGGTGGCTCCATTTACAATGAGCTCTGCACACAATTGTCTATTGTCTTTGAGGTTGCAGACATAGCTAAATAATGTTTTGTGGTTGTCCTTGGCCTGGGAGCCCAAATTTACTTCAAATTTGGCTTTGGTAGACTTTATTTGTCCTCTGAGTTGTTCGTTTCGTTTGATGAGAGTGCTTTTATCCTGCTGGGTGCTACACTTCCTAATGTTTGCCATGATCTTCCTCCTGTTATACAGCCAACTGGTTTTGTGATTCCCCCAGAGTGGTTTGTTTTTTGTTAGTTCTGTACTTCTTGTTGGTGGGTACAGCTGCCTCTATGCAACTATTAACATGCTTATACAGGGTTTCTATGAACAGTTTTGCATAGCAGGAGGTTAGCATTAGAATACTCCCTGAATATTCCAGGTTTAGCTGGGAGTCCAGGTTTATTTTTACTTTAAAAGAGACCAGGGAAGGCATTACAGTAGGGAGTGTGCAACAGTCTTCCAGATTAGTGAGGACCAGATCCAGTATGTTTGCAACACCTGGTTGGTGTATTAACTATCTGGTCCAGTGAGTCTGTGTTTACAAAATCCAGGAATCTTTGTGCATATACTTTTGGTGTCATATAAGATTTCCAGTTAATAGGGTAATTAAAGTTATTCATGAATAGGGGATTGAGTTGGATAGTAAGTGTTTCTAATATGTTTAAATACATGGTATGGGTTTCCTGGGTCACAGAGGGGGACCTATAACTTGCAAAGGAAGTGGTACTGGATTTTACCTGTGGTGATTTAAACATGGAGCAGCTGAAGTGTATTGTCCTGTTTGATCACCCTTGAAGTGTACTTATTTTTGATGGAAATAGAAGCACTTCCACCTTTAGTCCCTACCTGTGAAGTAGCTGGCCTAAATGTGTGGAAGGCATTATAACTTTGCACTGTTGGTGTGTTCTCCACAGCTTTAAACCATGTCTCAGAGACTGCACAGACATCAGCATTCTCTAAGTTGAAGAGAGTTTCTAGGGACTGGAGTTTTTTGTTTAGCCTTCTTGCACTGAGCAACAATACCTTTAGATTTTCTTGGTTTTGATTTGCTATGTCAGAAGTACTTCCATTTGTCATTGCCTAAAAAAGGCAATATGGGGAAGACAATGTTTTAGCTAATATGTGAAAGTCTAGATGGGAGAGGTACAGACCATCCCTGGCAAAGCAGCGTAGTCTTTTGACCATCTCCTTCCATGCTGACAAATATTGCACCTGCTTAGAATTACACCAGAAACTAAGCCAATTATTAAAGTCGATCATCTTTTGTTTGTATATGTCTGCTTATAATTGATTAAATGCAAGCACAGGTAATTAAATAAAGTTTTTCTCACAAATAGTTTAATTCTGGTATACCCGGCCATCATTGTCAGTAATAAAGATAAGACTTATTTCAGACACTTTATATTAGTATGTTTGATAATATTGAGATGAACCACAAGCTTTTATACAAAATATACAGGGTTGGTTAAGTAAAATATTATCCCACATACCCTAAATAACAGTTCAGCAATGCATTATAATAGTCAATGTAGTATAATATGTATATAGTTATTTTGTAGATATGACATTTTAAAGCCTTAGAATAAGGGTAGTAGTGTTTTAAGAAAGTAATGAATAACACATTAGTAAGTGAGCAATATGAACACATTTACAAAGGAATAAAAAAACTGTTATAAGTACAATGTCTTTCTATCTCAGATGTGATTTTTTAAGATTAAGCCATTTGTTTAGTTCTCTGTTATGTCTGATAGAAGCACAATTTATATAGTTAGTGTATTCTGTTTTATTCATGTTGTTTTATTATATCTACATAAGCAGTAGCAATGATTTGTGATTAGGCAGAGCTATGGGGTTGTTAGTGGGTGTTTTTTATGACATTTTCTTCAAACCAGGAATTTTTGATCCTATGTTAAAGGATAAAACTGCTTTTAACTTAGATTTTTAATACTAGTTTTAGAATGTTTGCCCATAACAAGTTTACATATATTGGATCTGTATTCATTGTACTAAACCATCGTTCATTAGTTTTTAAACCATTTGTTCTCAGAGATGCCAAGATATAAATGTCTTTCACTAAATGTTAATTGGTTGAATAACCCTTTAAAATGAAACTGTTTGAATAAGTATTTAACATTGCGTAAAGTAGATATTGTCTTATTCCAAGAAATACATCTTTTGGTTGAAGATTTAGGCAGGTTACAAATAAAGGATTATTGAATTCTAGGAAGTTCTCATTTTGGTTCAAAAGAAAAGGTATTCTTAACCTTTGGCAGAAGATACTAGATTTACCTAAAATAGTTGGCACTTATTCTGATATGAATGGTATGTTGATTCTGGTGGTAATCATAGGATCATAGGAAGTTACTAGGCAATGGCCCTAGGGCCCTTACAACCCTAGCCAAGTTCTTACCTTTATTTGCACAATTAGCACCTATGGCCCCTGTCCAAGAGGGACACAGGTGGAACCCCCATCCAACCATCCAGATTACATTAGAAGAGTGCCAAAGTGGTACACTGACATGAAGGGAGAGTCTGTTCCAAAGGTGTAGTAACTTCTGGAAGACAAATCTGTCTCTACAGCAGGTTTTGGTAATTTCACATGCCAGGTTAGTGTCTTTAGAGTGAGTAACCAGTGTACCATTTAACTTACAGATATGCAGCTTTTCCAATAAAGCACCGTCAGAGATTTCCTTGTATGCAAGGCAGAGATCACCAATGAGTAGTCTGTATAAAACAGTATAAAGTGACAGTGATTTTAGATTATCCCCATAGGACAGATGCTGAAGACTGAATTTTCCTTGTGAGGAATCTTTGTGGTTTCTCCAATTGCTGCAGGTGCTTGGAAAGGTACATACCAAAAGGGGTGTTGTACTCAATTATTGGCCTGATCAGGGAAGGGTACAGGGAGGTTATAACTTATTTTTTTCTGGAGGTAATGACCTTACTTATGAGATGAGCAATATAGAATGTCTTTCTTACCACTGTGGAGACATGGTAGTCAAAGATAAGGTTGCCGTCAACATGCGTGCCTATGTCTTTCACCACTGAGTATGTACTTAAAGTGTCGCTATTGATGTGGTAGTTAGCAGGAGCATTGCTTTTACTGAAAAGAATGATAATACATTTTTGTAATGAGTTTAAGGCCATGACTTAGGCACCAATCATTTGTTTGTATAAGACCCTCTTATAGGATGTTGCCATCATTTGCAGATAGTATGACCACTCCCAGTTTGCAGTCATCAACAAACTTTGTCAGCCCCAGACCTTTCATTTTTGCTTGTACTTCAGAGAAATATATTCCAAACAGTGGAGGTTTTGGGAGTGATCCCTGTGGAACACCACTGGTTACAGGTCTGCTGTTGGAGGTGAATTCCCCTATTTTGACTATAAGAGGTCTATCAGTGAGCCAGTTAGTGACCCATCTAATGATATAAAGGTTGATGCATAGTTGGGTAAGTATGTCAATGATGCTTGAGTGGAAGTGTCAAACACTTTGGCTAAGTCCAGGTAGGATGTATGCACAGATTTCCCTTCATCCAGGGTGTTGGAGACTGTCTCAAAGAAGCCCACCAGGTTTAAAAGGCATAATCTCTCTTTTACAGATCCAAACTGAGTAGGGACAAGTGTTTGGAGATTACCTATATCCTTGTTTATTGGGTCCATGATGACTTTTTCCTTGGCCTTGCAGATAAGGCTAGTCAGACTAATAGATCTATAGTTTCTGGGATCAGTGAAAGCACCACCTTTTTGCAAGAGAATAATGGTTGCTGTTTTCCATTCAGCTGGTACAAAGCCAGTGCTTAGACTGTGATTAAAGAGAGTACCCAGTGGTAATGCTAATTCATGTTGGAGCCCAAGTAGGATGCAGCCTGGGATGTTATCAGGTCCCATAGATGCTGTGTTTCTGGCCTTAAAGAGGGGAATTTATGACCTACTCTTTAGAGATGCAAGGTAAGGGACTGGTGGTAGGAATGTCATGGGGTATGTGTGGTAGGGACAGGGAAGTGAAGCTTACACAGAACCTGTCAGCCAACAGGTTGGCTATGCCCACAGGCTCAGTGTATGTGGTATCACTAACTACCAGTTTGGCACAAATCTGAGCCTTTTCTTTTAGGTTACAAATGTAACTATAGAATGCCTTGTTTTTGTCCTTTGTTGAGGATACTAATTTGGACTCATAGTTTGCTTTGAAGGACTTCACACAAAGTCTTATTTGCTTGTTTAAGCTGAGGAGGGAGTGTTTCCAGTTTAGGAGGGCTCACTCCCTCTTACTCTTAGACAGCAATTTCTTCCTCTTATTGTAAAGCCTGCTAATGGCAATTGTCCACCAGGCAGGTTTTCTCTTCCTTGAGGAGTTGTTTTGGTCCTATCAGGTATGGCCAATTCAATGCAGGCTTACAGGTGTTTGTATGAAGCATTAATGTAGACCTTGGCATAGTTGGCAGTTCCATCTGAGAGAGGAGGTGCCATGCAGCTATTTACACCATCAGGTAAAAGGTTATAATCTGCTTTGATGAAGTTTTTTAGTATAGTTGCTACTGGGGGGTAGGATGTGATAGTTACTTCCAATGAGACCAATTTGTGGTCAGATCTCACAAGGGAGGACTTCACAGTGAGGGTGCTTCAGTGGTCCGCCATATTGATAAGCATCTGATCCAGGATGTTGGCACCCCTTATGGGGGTGTCAGTCAGCTGGTCCAGGGTAGTGGAGTTAACAAAGTCGAGGAACCTTTGGGGAAGTAAGTTTGAGCACAAGTAATTTACCCAGTCAATGGATGGGTAGTTAAAGCTGCCCAAACCCATGGTGTTCAGGTGTATCTTGATAGACTCAAGTAGATCCAAATAGGCAGAGTGGATGTCCTGATTCATGGAGTGGGTCCTGTAGCTGGCACTGACTTGAACAGGTGTTCTATCAACAGTTAATTGTACCTGAAATGTCTCCCAAGAATCATACATTTTAACCAATCTGGAGGTGTATTTATCTTTGATAAATATTGACACACTGCCTCCTTTAGTTTTCACTCCTTCAGTTTCAGGTCTGAACATGTGGAAGGAAGTGTAACCAGTTATGACTGGGGTGCTCTCCACAGCCTTGAACCAGGTCTCTGTGACTGCACAAATGTCTGTGGGTTCCAAGGTGAGAACTGCTTCCAGTGAGTGCAGTTTTATGTTGAGACTCCTAGCATTTAGCAGTATACCCTTTAGGTTGTTTTTAGATGGAGTTTTTACATTGGGAATGTTGTCCTTGAGACACTGCCTAAAAATGGCACTATGGGGGTGGCAAGAGCTTTAGCCAGTAGCTGAATTCCCAGGGGTGACAGATGAAAATTATCTCTGGGAAAGCATTGTAGTCTATCATGTCATCCCAGGGTGACAGACAGTGGATCCTCACAAGGAAAGAAGCCAGTAATTACCTTTATATTTTATTAAAATTATAGTCCACTCCAATAGTAGATTCACAATGTAGTCCCACAAACAAAGGTTGAAGGAACATGTTAGGGATGTTAAGAAGGGCAAAGAAAAAAGTCCAGTTGCATTACATTTTAAAAAATGTCACAGTGGAAATATACAAGGCTTAAAATAATAATAATAATAATAATAATAATAATAAGGCATCTATAATAATCCTAGACCACTGCACCCCTCCAACAGACTCCTTATTCAGATATGTAAAACTAGTAACTCAGTCGGTGACTCACTCTTCATAAATTCTGTAGGTAGATCATGGAACTCTCTACCAGCTGATATTACCTTAGTCTCTTCACTTGGTCAGTTCAAAACTAGGCTGAAACACCACCTGGGAACAAACTGCATATGTCACTGTATCAAACATGGTTAACCTGTCTCTGGAATGTGTTTATCTGCTAGGTAGCCTACTATGTAATTTTATCTGATTCTCTCACTGAATAACACTACCTGATGATTTGTTATAATGTTTGCTCTTCTAATCACTGAAAATATTCTATATGTAATTTGTATTGTCTGCTCATCTAATCTCTGTAAATAATATATTTGTTATTTGTAATATGTGACATGTTATGATGATTTGTTATTCCGGGTCTATATTAGAACATCAAAGTTTCAAAACTACGAATGTTCTAATATCGACCCGTATTCAGCGAACGCTGAAAATATCAAAGCTACAGAAAACCAATTTTTTTTTCCTAGGGAAAGAATTTGGTTGTCCGTTTCTGTTGCTTCGGTATTTTCAGCGCTGTGGTGGAAAGTTATGGGTCAGGTTCAGGTAAGTGTGCGAATTGAGCACGGGTTAGGTTAGTTAGGGTTAGGGTGTGGGTTAGGTGTGTGTGTGATTGTGTGGACATGAGGGTTAGGCGAGTTAGGGTTAGGGCATCGGTTAGGTATGTGTGCGATTGTGTGGACGCGGGTGAGGTGAGTGTGCGATAGTGACGGACTTTAGGGTTAGGGTTTCGGTTAAGGTAAGTGGATAGTTAGTAGTGTATGTATAGTTTATTGTAGGGTTAGGTGTAAGATTTTAAGTTGATGTGTGTGGATTGCTGTTTTGTGTGTTTGTGTTGTGTGTTTGTGTAAATTTTTTTCCCCAAGAAAAAATTTGCTGTTCTGTATGTTCGATGTTTTCAACTTTCACTGAATAGGGGTCGATATTAGAACATTCAAAGTATTAAACTTCAATGTTCTAATATAGACCCGTTATTCCATGGAGCTTTTCTTCCCGGGCCTCCGCTGAAAGTGGACATGCATCCAGTCGGACTATCCCGGTCAACAAATGTAAAATAAAACAAAAGCAAGTACAACAAACATATGACTTTGATATTAAAAGACAACTTTGGAAGTTAGAATCTACTTTAATTCTAAAGTTTAACACTTTAATTCTGTATGAAATGAATCAAGAATGTCATTGGAAATGTTTTCTTTAATTAATTTAAGTCTATGATTGGTTAAATGTTTGCAATCATGCTATTTAAAGATAGAATATGTGAAGAAGGAATATACTCTGTAAAGGCTGAAGAGCCAAGGTGCTAGAGGAGTCTGCATTTTATGCTTTGTATTTGCTTCTAACCAGATTTTATTGGATCCAGTGTGTGCTTATTTTACCTGATTTATGGGACTACATTGTGAATTTACTACTGGACTGGACTATAATTCTAATAAAATATAAAGGTAATCACTGGCTTCTTTCCTTATGTGGTGGTGAGCTGTTCTGTTTTCAGTTCGTGGTGAAGTAGATAGTGGATCCTCTTAGAATGACATCAGAAGCTAGGCCAATTATCGAAGTTAATCATTTTCTGTTTGTATTGAGGCATCATCCTAGGTGAAGGTAAAATGCTGCTTAAGGCTAGGGACATACTAATCTGAGAGCTCAGTCATGTCTCTCTTCATAAAATCCAGAGAGGTAAGTCTTAAATCATTCACACCGACATGGACTATGATGGAATCAAAACAGTACATGCTATTGAGAGACTTTAGTGAATGTGTGATATGGTGATTCCTGGCACTTGACAGACAGCTGACCATGACCTTTCCTTTATTCAGCCTGGTGAGAGGGACATCAATGTGTCTCATGATGGAATCACCCATGACTAATATGTTTGATTTTGTGTTTTGCCTTACACGTTTGAGAGATGAGACACTGGTGCATGAGCTATTATGTGTAATGAGTTCTGCAAAATATTCTGTGTACCATGTTTGTATTTGTGTTTGGGAGGTCTCTGTTGTTTAGGTACGTTTCTGGTGAGGACCTCCACATATTTAGATATGTGTGATGTGGGTTTGGGTGGAGTAGACAGTGAGGTGTGGATGCTGGCTAACCGCTCATTGTCATATGTGCTGACATGTGAGATATCATGGAGTCAAGGTTCTTAGTATAGCTGCATCTCTCACATGGTGTGTTTGTGTGGTCTAGGAATAAAGGGGTGTTGGTGAACATGAGGCAGTTGTAACACACACACACACACACACACATATATATATATATATATATATATATATATATATATATATATACTTAAATCAACTTTATTTACTTATATTAGCTTTAGATTTCAAGATGGCTTAGATACAGTAATTCTTGTAGCCAGCCACAGGTGAAGGCACAAAAATAAGAAAGAGATAAAAAGCATTACACTCTCAGAAATACTTATTAGATTCTTGGAATAGGAGCTAAATGAGCCAAGAATAATCTAGACATTATGAAATTATATTCAAAAGCAAATGTAATAGCCTGAAACTTCGATTGTATTTTATCAAGTAGAGACACTTGTAACGAAAAAAGAGTCAGACTACCTTCTACAGGAAAACTTTTAAATCACTATACGGGTTTAATGAATATAAGGAATATTTTTAGACTTAGAACTACAAAACTCTTTAAAGTATACACACTGTTCCTTCAGCTATTAGAACACAAACCCATATTGATGAAGTTTTTGTATCAAATGAGCTTTATTGAAAAAGAGAAGATGTATTTTTGTCTGACCATAATTCCATTACATTCACTGTAACCTTTAGCTCATATATCTTATTTCATTGTCAAGGGCTACCTGCATACATAATTAAAATAAAAGGTATTAATGATTGTTTTTTGGGTGAAATGAATCAATTCATGGAATTTAATAACAATGGGAAGGTGGGAGATGCTATATTATGGGACACCCTAAAAGCCTATTTATTTGGTAAAGATAAACACAGATATATATGTAAAAGGAAAAAAATGGGACAAGGACTCGATTGCTCTGCATCTTAATGTAGATAAATTAAAAGTAAACTTAAAGCCCAATGACGAAACCATAAATATGGAGTTAAAAAAGCTGAATCAGGAAAATCAGGAACTACTTAAAACACGAGATCTCATTCAATTCAGAAAAAAATAAAACTACAGTCTTATTTAGTAAACCCAAGGAATCTCCATAAAATAGTTATTAGCTCCAAAAATGTGAACAAAATAAATCACATTAAAGATGTATATAAAGAGGGGAAAACAAAAAACACAAATCTAAATGGCATATTACAATGTTTTAGTAAATATTATGAAAAAATTAATAAAACAGACAAACCTAGATAATAAACTGATAGTTTTTTAGAGGAAATATGCATAATAAATTAACTAAGGAACTGAAAATTAAAACGGATAAGTCTTTTTTCTTTTGAAGAATTGAAAGACCATATTAAAAGTCTCAAAACCAACAAGGCTCCACGATTAGGTGTTATCAACCAAGAATTATATAAATTGCTACATGACAATATTTAAAAAAAAAAATTATTGAACATCTTTGAAGAAGTCAAAAGCCCTGCTAATATTCTTCTCCCTTGAAAATACTTTATTATACACTTATTTTGAAATCAGATAAAGATCCTGTATTATGTGCTTCTTATAGCCCTATCTCACTTTGGAATGTAGACTATACAGTTGTCATGGCTATACTAGCAAAAATGATAAACCATATACTCCCGGGATTAATAAATGAAGATCAAGCTGGCATTATAATAAACAGAAGAGTACAAGACAATATTATAAGAGATTTTCCATTAATTCTTCTTCTTCTTTCGGCAGCTCCCGTTAGGGGTCGCCACAACAGATCAACTGTTTCCATTTCTTCCTGTCTTCTGCATCTTGCTCTGTCACACCAACCGCCTGCATGTCCTCTCTCACAACATCCATAAACCTTATCTTAGGCCTTCCTCGTTTCCTGTTACCTGGCAGTTTCATCCTTAGCATCTTTTTCCCAAAATACTCTGCATCCCTCCTCAGCACATGTCCAAACCAATGTAATCTTGCCTCTCTGGCTTTGTTTCCAAACCTTCCAACCTGGGCTGACCCTCTAATATACTTATTCCTAATCCTGTCCATCCTCGTCACACCCAGTGCAAATCTTAACATCTTCAACTCTACCACGTCAAGCTCTGACTCCTGCCGTTTTGTCAATGCCACTGTCTTCAACCCGTATAACATAGCTGGTCTCACTACCCTCTTGTAGACCTTCCCTTTCACTCTTACTGGTACTCGTGTGTCACAAATCACTCCTGACACTCTTCTCCACCCACTCCATCCTGCCTGTACTCTCTTCTTCACCTCTCTTCCACACTCACCATTACTCTGAACTGTTCATCCCAAGTACTTAAACTCATTCGTCTTCACCACCTCTACTCCCTGCATCCTCACCATTCCTCTGTCCTCCCTCTCATTCACACACATATATTCTGTCTTAGTCCTGCTGACCTTCATTCCTCTTCTCTCTAGAGCATATCTCTCCCTCTCCAGGGTCTCCTCCACCTGTTCCCTATTCTCACTACAGATCACAATGTCATCTGCAAACATCATAGTCCACAAGGACTCCTGTCTGATCTCGTCTGTCAATCTGTCCATCACCATTGCAAATAAGAAAGGGCTCAGAGCTGATCCTTGATGAAATCCCACCTCCACCTTAAACACAACCGTCACTCCCACCACAGACCTCACCGCTGTCACACTACCCTCGACATATTCTGTACCACTTTTACATACTTCTCTGACTCTCCCGACTTCCTCATACAATATCACAACTCCTCTCTAGGTACCCTGTCATATGCTTTCTCTACATCCACAAAGACACAATGCAACTCTTTCTGACCTTCTCTGTACTTCTCCATCAACACTCTCAGAGCAAACATCACATCTGTAGTGCTTTTCCCTGGCATGAAACCATACTGCTGATCACTAATCATCACCTCCCTTCTTAACCTAGCTTCCACTACTCTTTCCCATAACTTCATGCTGTGACTGATCAGTTTAATCCCTCTGTAGTTACTACAGCTCTGCACATCACCCTTATTCTTAATTCTTAATTGATATAGTAAATTTGAATACAAAATATCAATAATAAGTCTCGATATTGATAACGTTTTTGATTCAATGAACTGGCCTTATTTGTTTAGATATCGAATACTTCTTTTTCTCTAGTTTTATAACATTAATTAAAACACTTTATAGCAAATCAGTATCTATTGTTCCTTTCTATCTAGACCCTTTAATATAGCAAAAGGTATGAAACAAGGATGCCCTCTTTCCCCTTTATTATTTGCTCTAACTATAGAGCTACTAGATAACTATATAAGAGCTAACACAAATATTAAAGGCTTCAAAATAAATGAAGACTTTTCATCAAAATCCAGCTTTTGCTGATGACATACTGTTGACATGTAGTGATGCACAACACTTGTCTGATCATATATTCAAAGCCTTGCATTAGTTTAAAAAGGTTTCAGGTTTGAAATTTAATCATAACAAAACTAAAACATTGATTATAAGCAAAAAAAAAAAAAAACTTTTTTTAAAATCTCACAAAATTTTCACTGAGAAACGTCTCATAGATTTAAGTATCACTATTGAATATAAGAATAAATATTCCATATTTATAAACTATAAAAACTTACTAAATGAAATCATAAAGTTAACAAACAATTGGAATAAGCCATTCTTTATAATGGAAGATAGACTCACCCTGACCAAAATGATAATTCTACTTCACTTAAATTCTTATGATACATTAAAAACAAGAATATCTTTAGACAGGCATGTCATAAGCTGGGAGGAAGGTGTCACTGTGTTTCCAAACATTGAGCTAGATACTAATGCTGTAATTATTACAATAATGTTATTGTGGCTAGATTCTTCATATGTCTCTTTCTGGAATTCTTTACATGAGAAAATATTAACAGACAACAACAAGTTTATCATATATTCTTATATGAAACTGGGTATCAATATATTCTACAAGTTTCTAAAACCTTTTGCCTTGAATGAAAGAAAGAAGTTTACTTTCATGCCTTTTATTAATCAAATCCTTTCAATCTTTAAAAGTCTATGAATTCAAGTAACTTAGTCAAGGAATTACTAATTGTTTTATTCCCCACTGCTTTCACTAATGAATGCTTAGTGACTAATGACTCTTTGTCTTTATGTCTTCCACAGATATCCACAAGCACTTGTTGTCATAACTGCTCAGAACCACAAGTCAAGCCCTTTGGGAGATCAAGAGCATGCCTGCCTAAAAATCTATTTCTCTCTATCAACAAACAGTAAAAATAAAATAAAAGAAATAAAATACTAATAAATTAAACATTATACCACCAACAGTTATGCAGGAGAGCAGAAAATAATGCATTATCTTTTGAGTTAAATCTTCACTTTCCATCTTATTTCTAATTATAATAAGATAGGTGACTTCAGTGGCTAGTGTGTCCCTAAATACCCTTAATCCCTTTTGACAAATAAATGCAAGAGAAATAAATATAGAACAAATAAAAATTATACTGGCAAACAGTAATACAGGAATGCAGGAAAATGTTAAAAATCATAGGATGATTTGAGATAATGCTTCAGTGTGCCTAACTAAAATATGTCCCTTTCAACCAAGAAACTGTCAAATAAAAAAATAAAATATAAACCAAATAAAGTTTGTGCTGCATAACATGTAGGAAAACACAAAATACGGGATGGTTTATAGTAATTTAACATTTTATATCACAGCTTTAATGTTCCTGGATGTAATACGCAGCTTTCTACAAACAAGGAGATTTTGTATATATATATATATATATATATATATATATATATATATATATATATATTATATACACACACACACACACACACATATATATATATTTATATATATATATATATATATATATATATATATATATATATATATATATATATATATATATATATATATATATATATATATATATATATATATATTTCCCAAAGAAAGTGCAAGGGCTCCACAAAAAACAGTAAACACAAAAGAAAAATGAAGCCCAGAGACGTACAGTAAAGCTCCCAGTTGGCAGAAACTGCTCAGTTACTTAATTCTCAGCGTAGTCACACAGCGTGGAAAGGAAAATACTTAAAAAATCACTTTTATTAAATCCACCAAAACACATTAACGCTCAAACCATACGTTTTAGTTTCTTAACTTCATCAGATGTGGGCTGGAACTAAAACCAGAAATTTAAACCATTGGTAATTATCATAAATTAATCAGAATGTTTTAATTTACATAGTAAATTTAACTTTTTGTAAAAGAAAAACATGATGTTCTTAAAGTGCATGTTCAAAAAAAGTAATGACTGAATGATATTGTATCAGAAACCTCAAACAGTATTTGAAATTATTTGATTTCATAAAACAAAATACATATATAAATATATTAAAAAATGCATAGATAAAAGATATACCTACCATCTACTGTTCATTCAGAAAAAACACATATTAAAACATGATTTGTTTAAAAAAACTTTCTCATTGAAACCTATTCTAGAATGTTACTTAAAAAATGCATAT
Source organism: Protopterus annectens (assembly GCF_019279795.1). Lineage (NCBI taxonomy): Eukaryota > Metazoa > Chordata > Ceratodontiformes > Protopteridae > Protopterus > Protopterus annectens. The sequence goes on from NC_056743.1 coordinate 610,842,296, forward strand.
TTATAAAACAAATTTGTGAATATATAATATGCTAAAAATTTCACTCAAAAAAATGTCAAATTGGAAACTTGATAAATCCATAGAAAAATTTTTAAAAACATCTAAAAATGTATATAAACCATGAGTATAAAAATATATTCAAACAAATGTAAGATATTTATAACTTTATCTAACTTGGCATAAACTATAGCAGCAATAGGAAATTTCACATGATTGATCGAAGTATAAATTTTGTTTGTCTATTTTATTGTGCGTATAAATGTCAAAATATTTCAACATATGTGTTTGTATATGAAATTCTTATTATTTGATTTTAACCCCAACTTGGAAAATGTGTCCCATATTTTATCATACTTCCTTAGTGGGACCCAAAGGCTTATAACTTAGCCCCTCTGAGTTTAAGAAGTGGGGCAATGGAAATACATTCATTTAACCCTGTTTTTTTGTTTGCCTGCAAGGTCACTTGCCACCAGAGTTCCCTGTATTCAATTATTTCCTCCCATAAATCTGCTCTTACATCCATCTTTACCCTTTCTAATACAAAAAACAAGAAATGGGCATCATTACATTCTTGTTTATGTTTAAAAAGAGCATCTGTTTGCTTTTTATTCTGTATATCATATACATGTTCGTATATTCTTCTTCTCAAATTTCATTCTGTCTTTCCTATATAGAATGCCTGGCAGACTTCACATTTTGCCAAATATATCAAACCTGAACTCTCACAGTTATTGTATTCCTTCCCTTCCAAAACTGTTTCCCTACTTCCCAAAAAAATGGATTCTTTATTAATAATGAAGGGACATTGAGTACAGTGCCCACATTTAAAGGTTCCCTTCCTTTTTATCCTATTTGATACATCAATTGCCTTGTTTGTTTCTAATAAATTTTTAATACTTAAGGATTTCTTATATACCACTTTCAAAGTCTCCTTTTTTATTTATTCTAGGTCAATGATAGAAGTAAATCTGTTCCATTCTTTCTCTATAATGTTTCTAACTAATGCTGAACTTGCATTATATTCAATTACTAAGGCTCGATTAAAATCTTCTATTTTATTCTGCCTGTTTGTTTCACTTTTTAAACCTAATATTGGTTTCAATTTTTCTGATCTACCTTCTGCCACTTCCTTTTCTATTTTTTTTCAATTACCACCTCAGGGTACTTTCTTTTAATAAACATTCTCCTTAAGGTAATCATTTAATTTAAAAAAAAATCCTTATCATTAGATGTCATTCATGATGATCTTATGTACTGCCCCAAAACCAAATTTCTTTTTTGATACATTGGATGAGCACTATTATAATGTATATAAGAGTTAGAATAAGTGATGTTTCTATGTACCTTTGAACTAAATGTGTTGTCCTTCTTATAGATCATTACATCTAAGTATTCCAGTTTTTCCAAATCAACTTTAAATGTAAATCTTAAGAAGTCAGTACTACTGTTTAAAAATTATATGAACTCCAGGATCTCTTCCTCAGTAGCTTCCCAGAAGATGCTGATGTCCAAAAATCTTTTATATAACAGCCATTTGCTGCTAAAGATAGATTTAAACACCTGTTTCTCTTCCCATTTTGCCCAAACTAGATTTGCGTATGTTGGTGCGCAAGCTGTGCCCATAGCTACACCCTTTATTTGGTGAAAATATTCACCTTTAAAGTAGAAAAAATTGTATTTGAGAACCAAGTACATTAATTGAAGAATTACAGCACATTCATTATGTGTTAAGATCCTATCTTCAAAAATCAACTCTTCCAAAAGTGCTAAACCTTCTTCATGAGGAATGCTAGAAAACAAATCAATTACATTGATGGTAAGAAACTTAATATTTTCTTTGTATAAATTCTGATCAATACTTCTAAGAAAATCCCATGAATCCCTAAGTATATTTTTTCTCCTTAACCAGGACGATTTTAGTTTTGAAACAATATATTTAGCAAGGGGAAGTGTCTTTGAACCCTCCGCAGACACTATTGGTCATAAAGGTGGGACAGTACCATTTTTGTGCACTTTTTGGTATACCGAATATTGTTGGTATCTTTGGTTTCTCCACCTTTATATATTGATAGGTCTTACTGTCAATCAAACCTTCCAAAGCTAAATTCTCCAATTCCATGTCAATTCTACAATACGCTATATTAATCTCATTATTTGAAATACTAGTATATCTCTCAGGGTCCCTTAAGATTATATTCATCTTCCCTTCATAGGTCCAAGTATCCATCAATACAATTCCCCCTCCCTTATCCGGCTTCATAACTCTTTTATTCATGTCTTTCCTTAATTCATTTAACATGGAACTTTCTTCTAAATCCAAATTACTTCCATATTTAACTTTATCAAAGTTCTTTCTTATTTCATTTTCCACTAAATTCTCAAAATGTCTAATTTGTGGGTGTAGGGGGGGATTGAAAACAGTCCTCTTGACTAAATTATTAGGTAAATAGGGAGTTTCTTGGTTAAGAAAACCTGTAGGTTAATTTTTCTTGTAAAAATATTAATGTCCAACAATATCTTGGTGAGGTCTCCTTTTTTAAAAGGAATGAATTTCATACCTTTGGATAATAAATCGAAATGTACATTTTGCAAAGATATACTACTAAAATTATAAATACTAAAATCATCTCTAATAAATCTATATTTGTTGTTAACGTCCTGAATTAATACTTCATTGACTGAGTCGAGGTGGTGGGTTCTTACCATACTTAGTACCTCCCCATTCTTGATCATCCCCGAAAATTTGTATACTGCTGCTGCTGCTGATAACCATTTTTATTTTTCAGTCTTTCTGATCTCCTTAATGTGGGGTATTCTTTGAAATCATCCACGTCCCCAACCTGTTCTCCTATTCTGGGATTCTCATTATACACTCTGTCATCATTGTTTCCCCTTCCACCACTCTCCTCAAACCTATTACCAATCTTGGGTTCGGGGTAACAAGTATTGTTTTTGTATTCCTGTAAATCCCTTTCTAACTTCTTAATTTTCCTCACAATCAGTTCATTACACTGAACATCAGTTCCTTTTCTAATTTTGATATAATTTTCTTTTCCAAAGGAATCGTAAGCATCAAGTCATTCTTAACACTTTCATCCAACACATCAATTTCTTTAATAAGTTCCATTTTTAATCTTTCATTTTCATTAACCATAATTTTTAACATTTCTAGCCCACAATTATTAAAAATACGAACCAATTCCTTATGAAACATGCTCGCAGACACCACGTTATTCGGATATTTATAAATACACAGTCTTTTTAGAACAATGTTTTCCCTAATACATTTTAAATAACTGTTTTCAATTTCCATAGTCTTATACTTATATATCTCTCAGGGTCCCTTAAGATTATATTCATCTTCCCTTCATAGGTCCAAGTATTCATCAATACAATTCCCCCTCCCTTATCTGGCTTCATAACTCTTGTATTCCTGTCTTTCCTTAACTCATTTAACATTATTGTACAATAACTTCTCCAACCTTTCTAGTTGGTTTCTAAATGTGTCAGACACTGGTTTAAGTTTAATATTTTTGTCTTTAAATTTCCTTGAAAACTGACCTGAAGCCAATCATTGAAGTCCATGTTAATAGCCTTATTAATTGTTGTACCAAAATGCATTTCTTGCCCAACACTATTTCAGAAGCAGAATTTATACCAGATTGTCCATGGTTTCTGCTTGTTTCTTCCTGCCAAAAAAATGCTGGGGTTTGAAGAAAAGAACATTCATTATTGCCATTTAATTGTGCTGGTAATCTGTTCGTAGCTCTCTCCCCAGCTATGGCTCCCTCCCCATGCTGTTCTGCATTACTGGCTACTTCCTGGTTCCTCGTAACATTTACCTTGACAAGCTCTATCATTGATAGGCTCAAGGATTTTAGCAGGTCAATAAATTGGGGGAGCTGGCCCACTAACTTATGTGTTTGGCCATTCTCCTCCCTAAAACTTCTCTCATCGCCTCCTGTGCTCATGTCATCTCCCATTGCACCAGACGTCACTAGTATATCCCAAAGAAAGTGTAAGGGCTCCACAAAAAACAGTAAACACAAAAGAAAAACGAAGCCCAGAGACGTACAATAAAGCTCCCAGTTGGCAGAAACTGTTCAGTTACTTAATTCTCAGCGTAGTCACACAGCGTGGAAATGAAAATACTTAAAAAATCACCTTTATTAAATCCACCAAAACACATTAACGCTCAAACCATACTTTTTCGTTTCTTAACTTCATCAGATGTGGGCTGGAACTAAAACCACTAATTTAAACTATTGGTAATTATCATAAACCAATCAGAATGTTTTAATTTACATAGTAAATTTAACTTTTTGTAAAAGAAAAACATGATGTTCTTAAAGTGCATGTTCAAAAAATGTAATGACTGAATGATATTGTAACAGAGATCTCAAACAGTATTTGAAATTATTTGATTTCATAAAACAAAATACATATATAAATATAAATATATTAAAAAACACAGACAAAAGATATACCTATACCACCATCTACTGTTCATTCAGTAAAACACATATTAAAACATGATTTGTTTAAAAAAACTTACTCATTGAAACCTATTCTAGAATGTTACTTAAAAATACATATTTATAAAACAAGTTTGTGAATATATAATATGCTAAAAACTTCACACATCAGATTTAATGAAAGTGATTTTTTTTAAGTATTTTCGTTTCCACACTGTGTAACTACACTGAGAATTAAGTAATTGAACAGTTTCTGCTGACTGGGAGCTTTATTGTACGTCTCTGAGCTTTGTTTTTCTTTTGTATATATATATATATATATATATATATATATATATATATATATATATATGTGTGTGTGTGTGTGTGTGTGTGTATAGATGGGTTACCTTCATTTGATCGAAATTTCATTTGACTGAAACCCATTTGATCGAACTTTCATTTGATTGACAACCAGTAATTCAGTACACTTCAAGGCAAATAACAGGGATTTGTTCCCCTCCCCAATGTCGTGCGACCCTGGAGTTCGTATATATAGTTAGGGGGTGTGGGGCGGTGCAGCTCCCCACATTGGGGGGGTAAAGCCCCCCATCTAGTTTCCTTTAAAAGAAGAAAATAACACAAAAAGTACAGATTTTAAACGCTGCACCCCCCCACCCCCTCTAACTATATATACCAACTCCAGGGTCGCAAGACATTGGGGAGGGGGACAAATCCCTGTTATTTGCCTTGAAGTGTACTGAATTACTGGTTGTCAGTCAAATGAAAGTTTGATCAAATGGGTTTCAATCAAATGGGCTGTCGATCAAGTGAAGGTAACCCATATAGATATATAGATATGAATATATTGCGTGTGTGTGTGTGTGTGGGTGGCAAAAAAAAATATATATATATATATATATATATATATATATATATATATATATATATATATTCACCAGACAATCTTGAAATACTGAAATGTCGAATTTCAGTATTTCATGACTGAATAGTGGAGAACCCACATACCCCAAAACCCAAAAACGTGAATAGCACAATCGCGACCATTCACACACAGACACACACACACACACAAACCAGCACATAAGCACATACACATACACCTACCTAACTACACTAAAACAGCATAACAACACACAAACACAACATAACACACAAACACACCTACCCTACCTATAAGCAGGGGGCAAGCACCCTCCACCCCACACCCCCCTACTTATATATTCTAACTCCAAGGTTGCACTAAACACACAAACACGCAAAAAAGACCACTACACACACATACACACACTAAAATCCCTACCTAATACCCTTACATAAATGCCACATACCTGAAACCCCAGATAAATCCACAAACCACACCACACATCACAAATGCGACACCACAATAGCGGATTCGACATTTCCGCATTTGACATAATGCAGTTTCATGTAAATGCACTTTCCACTATTCAGTCTTGATGTACTGAAATTCTACATTGCAGTACATCGAGATTGTCTAGTGAATCCATATATGTATATATATATATATATATATATATATATATATATATATCTGCACATCACTGCACTCACAAGAATACCATCATGGAAATATCAAATAGAGAAGACTATAAAGCAGCTAAGACAAGAAGTGTCATTGTTAGAAGATTATAGAAAAAGGAATAGATCAACAAAAATACTAAGAAAGATAGATGTGATAAAAGCAATGCTCAGTATTAGAACAGACCAGGATCTATTATGTACTATTGGAGATAACAAACTAAAAATTTCAAAACAGGTGGAAAGACTTAGAAGATACGAGGATAAACTAATCCTGAACATAGCATTGTCATCTAGGAACTAGATCCAAGTCATAAATCAATTTGCTCTTCCTGTCCTAACTTATAGTTTTGGAGTGATAGACTGGCCCCAAAAAGTGTTGCATAGACTGGATATTAAAACAGAAGGATGCTTCATGCTTACCAAATGGTATCCACTGATTTTTATAAATCAAGATTTTATATTCCCCGCTCCGAAGGAGGGAAGGGCCTCCTTGAAATATATTACATGTATAGATCTACAGTCATGGGACTCCACACATATCTGCTGACCTCACAGGATCCAAATGTAGTGAAAGTTTTGAAAAATGAGGAGAATAAATCTAAGATGACATCTCTCATTGATTTAGCAGAAGCATATCACTGTCAGCCAGGAATGGAAATTATACCAGAAGTAGATAAAAACCAGGCAGCAACTGAATGTGCTAAGAAACAGAAGAAAGAACATGAGGAGGAGGATCAGATCAGAAGGCAAGAAATGTGGAAAAAACATAAATATAGTTGCAAGTATAGAGAACGTCTGGAAGAGCCTCATGTTGATCAGGAACGAACACAGAAATGGTTAAGGGAGAGGTGAATTCAAATCAATAAATGAAAGGTTAATATTGGCAGCCCAAGATAGTGAGCTATGTACACACTGGTTTACAAAGTCCATTGAACATGTGGGAGAAACAGACAAATGTAGGTTTCGTAAAACTGAATTGGAAACAGTCACACACCTTGTTGTTGATTGTGATGCACTATTGACGGAGGGACTGTATACTGAAAGGCATAATAATGTGGTGAGACTGGTACACTGGAGATTGTGCAAATATTATGGTATCAAAGTGGCTGAAAAACACTGGAAATATGAGCCACAAAGAATCATAGAAAATGATGAAGTTTATATCATATGGGATCACCCAATACCAACAGCCCAAAAGATAGATGCTAGAAAACCGGATATAGTGATCCAAGAAAATAAGACAAAAGTAGCATTGATTATTGAAATCACCACACCTAGTGACTACAGTGTCTTGCTAACAGAGAGGCACGAAGTCATAAAATACCTGGATCTGCAGGCAGAAATGAGAGCCATGTGGAAGAAAGATACCCAGACAGTTCCAATAGTAGTAGAAGCAACTGGTCTTATAAAAAATCATTTATAATCATATTTACATATGTTACCAATTCATGTAACACCATATGAATTGCAGAAGGAGCCATTACTGGGCACATTGCGGGTGCTCCAAAGAGCACTTCTGGCTAACATCAAAGAGTGAAACAATACTAATTTCATGAACTTTAATCGTACTTTGACTTAGGAATGGCATCCATTCCCGTCATGGTATTAGTAACCCAAAAGACTTGGAGAAATTAAAAAAGGCTCAGACCACTAAGACATTGCTCCATGAAGGAAAAACAAAACAGTGTTTGTTGGGGGGAGCACCCCTGCATCCCTGTACCTCCAATGTGGAGTTGCACTACACCTATACTCCCTGCAACTTAAATGTAGCAACTTCATGGCAGCATGATATTCAGGCAAAGAATATAAATACCTGACACCCACTGTACCACAATGCCAGTCAGCTGTACTGGCTTTGCTGTTTGGTTCTGCACCCACTCAGACGTGGACAAGAACACACACACACACACACACACATGCATATATATATATATATATATATATATATATATATATATATATATATATGTATGTATATATAAAATCTATGGATGGGGCAGTGGTATAGAATTTAGCATTGTCACCTCACAGCAAGGAGTTCTCCAGTTCGATTCTTGGCTGGGGTACTTCTGTGTGGAGTCTGCATGTCCTTCCTGCTACTGTGCGGGTTTCCTCCAGGTACTCTAGTTTCCTCCCACATTAATTAATTCACATTAATTAGAAAATGACAGAAATTCAGATGGAGTATTATTTTATGTACCCAAAATTATATTTAGAAAAAATATGTAAATAATTGAGGATTATATTTTACATGTGGAAATGATACTGCAGATTATTTTTTTGACTGAAGGATTAACTAACGTTTAACTAATTATATGATATATGCAGTACTAAAAGCAAAGGTTTTGTACTAAATAATTTCAGGAGAGGAAAAGGGAGAGCTGTGTTCTGGTGAGAATATGACACATTTAATGTAACCTACTCTACACATACGTTAGGTACTCTTTGCTTCAATATATATGTGGTCAATTATGTAATGCTTTTATCCACAAGTATCCAAAAGGCCCCATTACTTTTTTATTTCCCAGCAAGCATATGGCACTTGGGGTCTATATTATAAACCAGAAAGCCAAATTAAGCGAATATGTTCATGACACATAAAGGTTGATGTACGAAATGAGTGAACAACGTAAATGCTGAAAGGGAGAAGGCCGAACGTATGTCCTCAGCCAGCAAGGTGATTGTGGAGATGAGGAAATAAATCCTTTTCCCCACTGTAGTGAGTCTTGGAGTTGCTATATTTAAGTATGGGTAGGTGGGGGGCACACTGTAAAAACATTTAGAAAAGTGTTTTAGTTTAGGTTTTTTGAGTTGGGTTTACCTTACCTGTATGGCGTTGTTGCTTCCGGTATCACGTTCGGCATTCTCCATTTCAGCATTTACGTTGTTCGCTCATTTCACACATCGGCCTTTATGTGGCAATGAATTTGTATTCGCTTAATTCAGCTTTTGAGTTTATAATATAGACTCGGCACTTGCTATATTTATATGAAAAAAAAAGAATATATATATATATATATATATATATATATATATATATGT